>NC_057803.1:164314743-164565491 GCF_018294505.1 Triticum aestivum | reverse complement strand
TCGGGGCTCGGCTGCTTGATGAAGTGGACAGCGGCGGAGCTCCTGGACACGGTGAGACGGCGTGGGGTGGTCGGAGGGCGTGGCTACGGCGAGGGGGTGGCGGCGATGGCGTCGGCCATGGCTGGGGCGTGCGAGGGGGAGGAGCTGGAAAGGAGAGGGGGTGTCTGGGGGGTTCGGGGGAGAGAGAGAGACCGATCCTCGACGTCACCTGGCGAGGGGAGCGGCGAGGCGGCGAGCAGGTGCGTGGCGCACGCCGCGGTCGCCGTCGGGCACCTGCCTGCCTGCCTGGCCGGCAACCAGCTCGCTGGAGCGGTGCTGGGCTGGGCCGGCAGGTGGGCCGGGGCAGGCGCCAGGTAAGTTTTTTTCATTTTCTTCTGTTTTCTGTTTTTCTAATACTTCTACAACTTTGTTGAATTAAATAAAATACCTAGGCAACTTCAAAAATCACCAAATCACTCCTGGTCCATAGCTGGATTATTTCCAACATGAAACATTTTAGTTTGGAGGTATTTGAGCATTTAAATATTTTATATAATTTTAAATGCCCAATTTCAAATATTTATGAATTAATTCAAAAACCCTAAGATGGCCTAGGAAAATGTGCACCACTTTTGGCAGAGGTTCTGAACCAAGACAAAAATGATGGACATTTTAGAAGGGCATTTCAGGTTCATTGAAAATTATTTTAGTAAACCCTAGTTGGTTTCAGAGGGGACTGGGGGTTCTGTCATCCCCATTTCAAGTTTCTGATGAAAGAATAAACATGATGCAACACTCTAATGCATGGCTAGCTAGGGTGTGACAGCTAGCTTCCTTACCCTTCGCACTCGTCGAGTCAAATGCGAAGACCCTTGCCCATTTTCCACTACATCCGGGCGCCGATGTAGTGCTCCACTAAGGACGACGACCCGATCCTCGCTCACTTGCCACCGTATCCGGATCAAGATACAGCGCGCCACCTTGGGGGTGACGGCCCAGCCCTTGCCCATTTTCCACCAGAACCGGGTTCCGATGTAGCGTGTCGCTGAGAGGGTTACGCCCCAACGAAAATCTTTTGGGTTTCATCTCCATAAGAGTGGCTGAGTTTTTACGTTGGCTCGCCAAGCCTATCACAACCCTCCTCCTTTACCCGGGCTTGGGACCGGCTATGTTGAGACAACATAGGCGGAGTTGTTACATGATGAACCGCATCCGGCATAATTATCCATCACTGATCCGGTGCCTACGAGTTTTCCATATACTGGTTCTCGCTTATTTACTTTTCCGTTGCTGCTTTTACAATCACTACAAAATACCAAAAAACATTTCTTTTCCTGTCTTTACTTTTGTTACCTCTACCACCATTATCATGTTACTTTGCTACTAAACACTTTGCTGCAGATACTAAGTTTCCAGGTGTGGTTGAATTGACAACTCAGCTACTAATACTTAAGAATATTCTTTGGCTCCCCTTGTGTCGAATCAATAAATTTGGGTTGAATACTCTACCCTCGAAAGCTGTTGCGATCCCCTATACTTGTGGGTTATCAAGACAAATTCCTGGCGCCGTTGCCGGGGAGCATAGCTCTATTCTTTGAGTCACTTGGGATTTATATCTGCTGGACACTATGAAGAACTTGAGAGATCCAAAAACCAAGATCTATCCCTCAACTACGAGGGGAGGTAAGGAACTGGCATCTAGCTCTGCACTTGATTCACCTTCTATTATGAGTAAGTTTGTGACCCCTACACCTGCTTCTGCTATTCGTTCTGATATGTCGCATGTTATTGATGATGCCACTTATTCTATGCATGATACTTATGATGAAACTGCTTCTATGTTTGATACTACTGTGCCCCTTGGTGAATTTCTTGATGAACAAATTGCTAGGGCTAGAGAAAAAGTAATTATTGAATCCGAATACTATGATGATAGTGATGATGAAAACATGCCTGTTATTCCTAAAGGTTATCTTCTTGATAAGGAATCTTCTCCTGCTATTTTCGCTTGCAAGGATAGATATGAGCTTAAGAGGTTATTAATTAAATGGAACAAAGAATCACTAAGAGATAGAATGAGACCCGACCCTGCTTTTGCTACTTCACCTATATGTGTTCCTGATAAAGATTATGAATTCTCTATTGATCCTGATATAATTACTTTGGTTGAATTTGATCCGTTTTATGGCTATGAATCTGAAATTGTTGTGGCACATCTTACTAAGTTAAATGATATAGCTGCCCTGTTCACTAACAATGAGAGATCACGTTACCTCTATTTACTCAAAATATTTCCATTCTCATTAAAGGGCGATGCTAAGATATGGTTTAATTCTCTTGATCCTGGTTGTGTGCGTAGTCCCCAGGATATGATTTATTACTTCTCTGCTAAATATTTCCCTGCTCATAAGAAACAAGCTGCTTTGAGGGAAATATACAACTTTGTGCAAATTAAAGAAGAGAGTCTCCCACAAGCTTGGGGGAGGCTTCTCAAGTTACTTAATGCTTTGCCTGATCATCCTCTTAAGAAACATGAAATACTTGATATCTTTTATAATGGACTAACCGATGCTTCCAGAGATTACCTGGATAGTTGTGCTGGTTCTCTTTTCAGGGAAAGAACACCGGATGAAGCTGAAATTCTATTAAATAATATGTTGACAAATGAAAATAATTGGGAACCTCCTGAGCCAGCTCCTAAGCCAACTCCTGCTCCAATTACCGAGCCTATTCCTAAACCAACTCCGAAGAAGAGAGGTGTTTTATTTCTCAGTCCTGAAGATATGCAAGAGGCAAAGAAATCTATGAAAGAGAAAGGTATTAAAGTTGAAGACGTTAAGAATTTACCTCCTATTGAAGAAATACATGGTCTTAATTCACCCCATGTTGAAGAAACATATGATATCAATTATTTATTCACTAAAGAACCTCCTGATCCCGATATCCCGGCACAGGTAGTAAAGGTAAATTCTCTCTATAGATATGATAAAGCTGAAGTCCCTCCTACTAAAATTGCTAGTCAATGCTTGGATGAGTTTGATAACTTTATGTATAAGCAAGACGACTTCAATGCTTATTTTGGTAGACAATTAAAAGAAAATGCTTATATGATTAGACGCTTGGGTGATTATATGGCTAATATTAAAGGTGAACTTAAACTTGTTAGCAAACATGCTTCTATGGTTACCACTCAAGTAGAACAAGTACTTAAGGCTCAAAAAGAAGTGCTTGATGAAATGAATAGTAAGAAAAATGATTATGCTGTTAGAGTGGCTACTAGAACTGGTAGAATGACTCAGGAACCTTTGTATCCTGAAGGCCATCCTAAGAGAATCGAGCAAGATTCTCAAAGAAATAATATTGATGTTCCTAGTTCTTCTAAAAAGAAGAAAAAGAAAAATGATAGAACTGTGCAAACTTCTAGTGAACCTATTGCTCAACCACCTGATAATCCAAATGATATATCTATGTCTGATGCTGAAACACAATCTGGTAATGAACATGAACCTAGTAAAAATATTAATTATGATGTTCATGATGATGCTCAACCTAGTAATGATAATGATGTAGAAATTGAACCTGTTGTTGATCTTGATAACCCACAATCAAAGAATCAACGTTATGATAAAAGAGACTTTGTTGCTAGGAAACATGGTAAAGAAAGGGAACCTTGGGTTCAGAAACCCGTGCCTTTTCCTCTGAAACCATCCAAGAAAAAGGATGATGAGGATTTTGAGCGCTTTGCTGAAATGATTAGGCCTATCTTTTTGCGTATGAGATTAACTGATGTGCTCAAAACAAATCCTTATGCTAAATATATGAAAGATATCATTACTAATAAAAGAAAGATACTGGAAGCTGAAATTTCCACCATGCTTGCTAATTATACTTTTAAGGGTGGAATACCAAAGAAACTTGGAGACCCCGGAGTACCTACTATGCCTTGCTCCATTAAAAGAAATTATATTAAAACTGCTTTATGTGATCTTGGAGCCGGTGTTAGTGTTATGCCTCTCTCTTTATATCGTAGACTTGACTTGAATAAGCTGACACCTACTAAAATATCTTTGCAAATGGCTGATAAATCAACTGCTATACATGTCAGTATTTGTGAGGATGTGCCTGTTGTGGTTGCAAACGTTACTATTTTAACGGACATTGTTATACTTGATATTCCCGAGGATGATAGTATGTCTATTATTCTTGGAAGACCTTTTCTTAATACTGCAGGGGCTATTATTGATTGCAACAAAGGCAATGTCACTTTTCATGTTATTGGTAATGAGCATACGGTACACTTTCCGAGGAAACAACCTCAAGTTCATAGTATCAATTCTATTGGAAAAATTCCATCGATTATATTTGGAGGTTTTGAATTTCCTCTTCCTACTGTCAAAAAGAAATATGGTATACTTATTATAGGGGATGTGCATATCCCCTTGAGGTAACTTAGTGTTATTCGAAATTTCTCCCGTTTCATGATTATCGAAATGAGTTTGTTAATAAGAGTTGATCAACCTTGTTAGTGGATTCTTTTTGATGAGCATGAGATGGATGAAACTAGAAGCACAAACTTCTGTACCCTCTCTATACTTTCTGTTATTTATATTAAATAAAGTAAAAATAGTATTTTTCTGTCTGTTATCTGATTATCCGTGCAATAAAAAATATCCTGAAAATAAAAGTCCTCAGAATGCCAGGCCAATTTAATATGATTTTTTCGGGAATATTTGAGGATTTACTGTGCAAAAATTACCGCGAGAGGAGCTGCCACCTGGCCACAAGGGTGGTGGGCGCGCCCCCCTATAGGGCGCGCCCCCCTGCCTCGTGGGCCCACGGTGGCCCTTCTCCACTTATCCCAGCACCCATCTTCTTCCTCTATCTCACACAAACCCGAAAAACCAACTCAAGCACGAGTTCCAGCCACTTTTGCTGCGATTTTCGATCTCCTTGCTCAAAGCACCTCTCGCAAAACTGCTTGGGGAGATTGTTCCTTGGTATGTGACTCCTCCATTGGTCCAATTAGTTTTTGTTCTAGTGCTTTATTCTTTGCAAACTTGTGCTGCATAGGTGACCATGTTCTTGAGCTTGCATGTCAAATTTATATGGTTCCAAGTAGTTCTAATGCTTGATATATGCTCTAGGCACTTGTAGGAGTAGTTGTTATTAATATTATTGAAGTTGGTTCATTTTATTTTGAAGTTACTAAAAATTTCAGAATTTTGAAGAGAAAAACAATATGTTTAGGAAGATGTTCCAAGGTGGTTCCTCTAAGAAGCAAGGACCCAGGATTGCTATGCGCGATGCTGACGAGGATCCACCAAGAGACGCTCCGGTATGGCCTTGCGAATGGCCGTTGGAAAATTTTATGGACCGTGCGGGAATTAAAGAAGAATTCAAATCATATTTGCACAATGCCGGTCTTGAGGATTTTGAGGCTAACAAATGCCCCCAGTATCATGATCTCACAAGTTCATTTATGAGGAGGTTCGAGTATTCATCTTCGCGTAATTCTCCTTCAGTCATGTTTGATCTTTATGACAAATCTTATACCATGGACCTAGAGGATTTCACTTCTGCTTGCGAACTTCCATCGTGGGGTAGTGTTAGGGATCCCCCTAAATCTGAATTTAGAAACTTTCTTGCTAGTATAACTGTGGGGGAATCCAGAGATATAACGCAGGCTACCATAGGGAGCATTCACTTTCCTGCTATACATTATTTTGCTCTCTTCGTCGATAGATGCATAAATGCTAAGGATGAAGCATGTCACATGTGTGTCCCTGATCTCAGCATTCTTAGGAGTGCTGTGTTAGGAGACCACTCTTATCATATGGGAGCCATTGTAGCTCGAAGGTTGCATCATAGTAGACATAATGGAGATTTCTTTGGAGGAATTTATGCAACCCGCTTAGCTCATTTTCTTGAAATAGACATTCTGAGGGTGATATGGAGTTGCCTCCTGCATATTTAGATTATAACTCTATGGCTTCGCACCAGTTTGTCGAGAGGACCGAATCACCTCTCTTATATCACTTAATTTTTTTATAAACGACGTGTTTTCCGTATTACTCTCCCTGCTCCTGCCTTCTTTGATTCGCAGACAAAAGGAAGATATGTTATTACCAGAGAGGAGGCAGAAGAGTACAAGAGGAGAGCGGAGGCAGCCCGACTCCACGCTGCCGCTCAGCAGGCGATAACCGCTGCACATCAGTATGATCCCAACTATCCTTCTTCATCATAGTATGACCCCAACAACTATTATTATGGATATCCGCGAGGCCAGCCGTGGCCATAGACCAACTTAGGCCAAAAACCTAAGCTTGGGGGAGTACGTATTTCTCACCGACATTACATTTATGTTCACACACACTCATTACTAGATGTCGGTGCTCATACTTTTTCACTGTAATATCCATGCTAGTTTATTTTCTTTTTCCTGCTTTCTTCTTGTGTGTCTGTTAAACCTTAAGAAAACCAAAAAAAATAGCAGTAGTTTATTTTTCTGCTGTAGTAGTAATAATTAAAAAGAAAACCCAAAAATATTTCCCGTTCTTCTTTTGCTTGTTGGGAGCTTTCCAATGTAAATAGTTTTATTTCTTTCCTTTTCTTTGGGGGTCAGTAGGAGAAGACCATAATTAAATTGTTGAAGTGGCTCTTATATGCATTATTGTTGATTTAACCAAGAGCCCATATTGCCTTGTCTTCTCCTGTTTATTGAATGCTCGCAGATTCCAGCTTAGTCCAATGCACATGCACTCTTATTATTATTCACACCATTCGGCCGTGCAAGTGAAAGGCAATTATGATGATATATGATGGACTGACTGAGATGAGAAAAGCTTGTATGAACTCGACCTCTTTTGTTTTCGTAAATATGGTGAGCCCGCGTTCTTGATTCAGCTTATTACGAATAAACACGTTTGCAATGACAATTAGAGATCATAGTTGCTTGTGCCATGCTTGATTAGCTATGAGTTATAATGATTTACCTTGTATGCCAACATGCTATTGAGATGATTATAATGTGGTATGATGGGGTGGTATCCTCCTTTGAATGATTTAAGTGACTTGACTTGGCACATGTTCACGCATGTAGTTGAAACAAAATCAACATAGCATTCACGATATTTATGTTCATGGTGGATTATATCCTACTCATGCTTGCATCAAATGTTTACTAATTTTAATGCATGTACATGGCTGTTGTCGCTCTCTAGTTGGTCGCTTCCCAGTCTTTTGCTAGCCTTCACCTGTACTAAGCGGGAATACTGCTTGTGCATCCAAACTTTTAAACCCCAAAGTTATTCCAGATGAGTCCACTATACCTTCCTATATGCGGTATCTACCTGCCGTTCCAAGTAAATTTGTATGTGCCAAACTCTAAACCTTCAAATAAACATTCTGTTTTGTATGCTCGAATAGCTCATGTATTAACAAAGGCTGTCCTTATCTTCCGTGTTAGGCGGGTTATTCTCAAGAGGAGTGGACTCCGCTCCTCACTCACGAGAAAATGGCTGGTCACCGGGATGCCCAGTCCCATGATTTATGCAAACTAAATCAAAATTAATTGTAAACAAAACTCCCCCTGGGACCTGATGTATGTTGGAGGCACTCGTTGTTTCGAGCAAGCCATGGATTGATGCTTGTTGGTGGAGGGGGGTATAAACTTTACCATTCTGTTTGGGAACCGCCTATAATGTGTTTAGCATGGAAGATATCACCATCTCTTAGTTGTTACGTTGACAATGAAAGTATACCGCTCAAAATACAATTTATCTCTATTTCAAAATCGAGCTCTGGCACCTCTACAAATCCCTGCTTCCCTCTACGAAGGGCCTATCCATTTACTTTTATGCTGAGTCATCACCCTCTTATTAAAAAGCACTAGCTGGAGAGCACAGCCATCATTTGCATTCATCACTATTAATCTATGTTGGGTGTGACTATGATTGGATCTCTTTAAACATGAATTACAATGTCTAGTCAGTCCTTGATCTTTAAAGGTGCTCTGCATTTATGTTTTGCAGTCTCAGAAAGGGCTAGCGAGATACCATCTTGTTATACCATATTATGATTGTATCGGAAAGTGTTGTCATCCGAGATTTATTATTATGACTTGCTAGTTGATCATGCTATTGATATGAGTAATGATGAGACCTGAGAATTATTGCAAATGTGGTTAGTTATGATCTATGCTGAAAACTTGAATGCTGGCTTGACATAGTTACAACAACAAGAGCAAACAGAGTTTGTAAAAGTTTTTCTTTCTTTCAGTTTGTCAACTGAATTGCTTGAGGACAAGCAAGGGTTTAAGCTTGGGGGAGTTGATACGTCTCCGTCGTATCTACTTTTCCAAAACTTTTGCCCTTGTTTTGGACTCTAACTTGTATGATTTGAATGGAACTAACCCGGACTGACGCTGTTTTCAATAGAATTACCATGATGTTGTTTTATGTGCAGAAAACAAATATTCTCGGAATGACCTGAAAATCCATAGGAAGTCTTAGAAAAAATAAAAAAAATCCTTGCCAAATATGAAGACTAGGGGGCCCACACCCTTTCCACGAGGGTGGGGGGTGCCCCCCTAGGGCGCGCCCCCCTAGGGCGCGCCCCCCTAGGGTGCCCCCCTACCTCGTGGGCCCCCTGTTGACCCTCCGACACCAACTCCAACTCTATATATTTGCTTTCGGAGAGAAGAAATCATCGCATTTTACGATACGGAGCCGCCGCCAAGCCCTAAAACCTCTTGGGAGGGATGATCTGGAGTCCGTTCGGGGCTCCAGAGAGGGGGATTCGTTGCCGTCGTCATCATCAACCATCCTCCATCACCAATTTCATGATGCTCACCGCCGTGCGTGAGTAATTGCATTGTAGGCTTGCTGGACGGTGATGGGTTGGATGAGATTTATCATGTAATCAAGTTAGTTTTGTTAGGGTTTGATCCCTAGTATCCATTATGTTCTCAAAGTGATGTTGCTATGACTTTGCTATGCTTAATGCTTGTCACTAGGGCCCGAGTGCCATGATTTCAGATCTGAACCTATTATGTTTTCATGAATATATGTGAGTTCTAGATCCTATCTTGCAAGTCTATAGTCACCTACTATGTGTTATGATCCGGCAACCCCGAAGTGACAATAATCGGGACCACTCCCGGTGATGACCATAGTTTGAGGAGTTCATGTATTCACTATGTGCTAATGCTTTGTTCTGGTTCTCTATTAAAAGGAGGCCTTAATATCCCTTAGTTTCCAATAGTGGACAAAAGATGCCATGCAAGTTCTTTTCCATAAGCATGTATGACTATATACGGAATACATGCCTACATTACATTGATGAATTGGAGCTAGTTCTGTGTCACCTACGTTATGACTGTTACATGATGAACCGCATCCGGCATAATTATCGATCACTGATCCGGTGCCTACGAGTTTTCCATATACTGGTTCTCGCTTATTTACTTTTCTGTTGCTGCTGTTACAATCACTACAAAATACCAAAAACATTACTTTTGTTGTCTTTACTTTTGTTACCGCTACCACCATTATCATATTACTTTGCTACTAAACACTTTGCTGCAGATACTAAGTTTCCAGGTGTGGTTGAATTGACAACTCAGCTGCTAATACTTGAGAATATTCTTGGGCTCCCCTTGTGTCGAATCAATAAATTTGGGTTGAATACTCTACCCTCGAAAGCTGTTGCGATCCCCTATACTTGTGGCTTATCACCGCATTTTATGAAATCTGGCAAATGGATATCAAAACTACATTCCTTAATGGATTTATTTAAAAAGAGTTGTCTATGATGCAACCAGAAGGTTTTGTCAATCCTAAAGGTGTTAACAAAGTGTGCAAGCTCCAGCGATCCATCTATGAACTGGTGCAAGCATCTCGGAGTTGGAATATACGCTTTGATGAGTTTATCAAAGCATATAGTTTTATACAGACTTGCAATGAAGCCTGTATTTACAAGAAAGTGGGTGGGAGCACTACATCGTTTCTGATAAGTATATGTGAATGACATATTATTGATCAGAAATGATGTAGAATTTTCTAGAAAGCATAAAGGAGAATTTGAAAGGAGTTTTTCAAAGAAAGAATTACCTGTAAAGCTACTTACATATTGGGCATCAAGATATATAAAGATAGATCAATACGCTTGATAATACTTTTGATGAGTACATACCTTGATAAGATTTTGAAGGAGTTCAAAATGGATCAGTCAAAGAAGGAGTTCTTGCCTGAGTTGTAAGGTGTGAAATTGAGTAAAGACTCAAAACCAGGCTACGATAGAAAATAGAAAGAGAATGAAAATTCATTCCCTATGCCTCAGTCATAGGTTCTATAAAGTAGGGTATGCTCTGTACCAGACCTATTGTATACCTTTGCATGCTTTTGTCAAGGGAGTGCAATAGTGATCTAGGAGTAGATCACTAGACAATGGTCAAAATTATCCTTAGAGGACTCAGGAAATGTTTCTCAGTTATGGAGGTTACAAACAATTCGTCGCAAAGAGTTACGTCGATGCAAGCTTTGACACTAATCTAGATGACTCTAAGTCTCGATCTAGATACATATTGAAAGTGGGAGCAATTAGCTAGAGTAGCTCCGTGCAGAGTATTGTAGACATAGAAATTTGCAAAATACATACGGATCTGAATGTTGCAGACCCGTAGACTAAACTTCTCTCACAAGCAAAACATGATCACTCTTTGGGTGTTAATCACATAGCGATGTGAACTAGATTATTGACTCTTCTAGTAAACCCTTTGGGTATTGGTCACATGGAGATGTGAACTAACCACATAAAGATGTGAACTATTGGTGTTAAATCACATGACGATGTGAACTAGATTATTGACTCTAATGCAAGTGGGAGACTGAAGGAAATATGTCCTAGAGGCAATAATAAAGTTATTATTTATTTCCTTATATCATGATAAATGTTTATTATTCATGCTAGAATTGTATTAACCGGAAACTTAGTACATGCGTGAATACATAGTCAAACTGAGTATCACTAGTATGCCTCTACTTGACTAGCTCGTTAATCAAAGATGGTTAAGTTTCCTAGCCAAGGACAAGAGTTGTCATTTGATGAATGGGATCACATCATTAGAGAATGATGTGATTGACTTGACCCATCCATTAGCTTAGCACTTTGATCATTTAGTTTACTGCTATTGCTTTCTCCATAACTTATACATGTTCCTATGACTATGAGATTATGCAACTCCCGAATACCGGAGGAACACTTAGTGTGCTATCAAACGTCACAACGTAATTGGGTGACTATAAAGATGCTCTATAGGTGTCTCCGATGGTGTTTGTTGAGTTGGCATAGATCGACATTAGGATTTGTCACTCCGTGTATCGGAGAGGTATCTCTGGGCCCTCTCGGTAATGCACATCACTATAAGCCTTGCAAGAAATGTGACTAATGATTTAGTTACGGGGTGTTGCATTACGGAACGAGTAAAGAGACTTGCTGGTAACAAGATTGAACCAGGTATCGAGATATCGACGATCGAATCTCGGGCAAGTAACATACAGATGACAAAGGGAACAACGTATGTTGTTATGCGGTTTGACCGATAAAGATCTTTGTAGAATATGTAGGAACCAATATGAGCAGCCAGGTTCAACTATTGGTTATTGACCGGAGATGACTCTCGGTCATGTCTACATAGTTCTCGAACCCGTAGGGTCCGCACGCTCAACGTTCGGTGGCGATCGATATTATGAGTTTATGTATTTTGATGTACCAAAGGTTGTTCGGAGTCCCGGATATGATCATGGACATGACGAGGAGTCTCGAAATGGTCGAGACATAAAGATCGATATATGGGATGACTATGTTTGGACATCAAAATGGTTCCGGGTGAGTTTGGGCATATATCGGAGTACCGGGAGGTTACCGGAACCCCCCGGGAAGTATATGGGCCTTATTGGGCCATGGTGGGAGAGAGGAGAAGGGAGCCTAGGAGGGGGCACCCCCCCAAGCCTAATCCAAATTGGGTGGGGGTCGGGCCCCCCTTTCCTTCCCCCTCTCTCCCCCTTCCTTCCTCTCCTAATCCAACTAGGGAAGGGGGGATCCAACTCCCGGTGGGAGTAGGACTCCCTTGGGCGCGCCATAGAGGGCCGGCCCCTCCCCCTCCGCCACTCCTTTATATACGGGGGAGGGGCACCCATAGACACACAAGTTGATTGTTTATCCGTGTGCGGTGCCCCCCTCCATAGATTTCCACCTCGGTCATGTCGTTGCAGTGCTTAGGCGAAGCCATACGCCGGTAGCTTCATCATCACCGTCATCACGCCGTCGTGCTGACGTAACTCTCCCTCAACACTCAGCTGGATCTAGAGTTCGCGGGATGTTACTGAGCTGAACGTGTGAAGATCGCGGAGGTGTCGTACCTTCGGTGCTAGGATCGGCCGGATCGTGAAAACGTACGACTGCATCAACCGCGTTGTCATAACGCTTCCGTTTACGGTCTATGAAGGTACGTGGAAAACACTCTCCCCTCTCATTGTTATGCATCACCTAGATAGATCTTGCGTGTGCGTAGGAAAATGTTTGAAATTACTGCGTTCCCCAATAATAATTGTTACTCGATGAGGTGCGAGCATAATTGAAAGAATAAGCATTGAAATTCTTTCCAGACGAATAAGCATTGTGATTTTATGCAGTATGCATATAATCATTCTATCGAACTCTTTCTGCCTGCATGGCTAGTCGAGCAGAAATAGGAAAAGCATCAACAATTTTCTTAGGCACCCAAATAACTTTCCTTGGGGGGCCATTTCTGCTGTTTGGTCCAACATAGCGAGCAACGGCCTCACCATGTTGATTCTTGAACAAATTATAGGTGTCTAGGGAATCATCATCACGATATTCAGGGATAGGAGAGTCATATCCCGAAAGTAATGCTGGATCGAGCGTTTTGCTCTTTGCAAGTACGTACCCACACAGTGCGAGGATATTGATGGGGTTCCCAGTAAGAACCATTTTCATTTAGTTTCCTTTCGATACTGATACCTTCCTTTCTAGGATTTTTTTGAAGAATGGATTTTTTCAGAACGTCGCAAAGGGTTTGATGTCCTTTGAGAGATTTGAACATTCCTGTCTGAAGAAGATCCTTCAACCTAGCATTTTCATCAGATATAGAACCATTTTCCTTGACTGGGGGGTTAGCATTTACAGATGATTCAACATTGGTTTGTTCAAGGCATTTTAAACATGGTTGCTCAAACACTTCAGGTTTCTCTTTAAGTTGTTGGGTGATAAGAGAATTTTCACTTACCAAATCCTCATGAGCCTCTCTCAGCGCCTTGAGTTCCTGTTTCCTTTTCAGGTAATCATAGGTCAATTTTTCATGGTCAGTTGAGAGAAAATCATGACAAGTTGACAGTTCATCTATTCGTGACTTGAGAGTGGGATACTCTTCGATCAACAACTGATTTTCTCCATCTCATCAACCAACAACCTTCAGATTTCCTGAGGGTTTTCTCAATTTTCTCAAGAGAGTTTTGTTGTATATTGGCAATTTTGATCAACTTAGCATGGTCATCCTCATCAGAAGAATATTGATCACTGGAGTGAACCTTGTGATGTTTGGAGGATACCTTTTCTTTCGAGGCCTTGTCCATTAAGCAGTAGGCAGGAGATTCATCGTCGCTTGACGGGTTCCCGAAGAAATTTGTCGCAGGAGTGGAGGCGCGTGCTATGCCAGCCATGCCCAAGTCAGAATCCTCATCGGATTCATCATCTTCTTTGGAAGCAGATTATTTTTCTTCTTCAGAACCCATCTCCTTGCCGATGTATGCCTTGGCCTTGCGAGAAGTATTATTGTGGTTGGAGGAGGACTTGGAGGGGTACCTCGATGAAGATCTTGACAAAGACTTTGAAGTGGAGTTGTCCTTCTTCTTGAAGAATTTCTTCATTTTATTTTCTTCATTGGAGTCGTAATTCTTGCTCTTGCTTTTGCCTCGATAGTTGCCTGAATCATATCTTCCACTAGCACGGATTTCAGCTTCCTAGAGAAGGCAGTCTGAAATGAAGTGTCCAGGCTTTTTGCACTTGAAGCAGGTGTATTCTCCAGCAGGTTAGATGAAGTTTTTGAACCCCCCCAGAGTTGCTTGAACTTCTTTTCTGTAATGGCTCTTCTTGTGGAAGCGCTAGAATCTTTTTGTGATCAGTGCGAGATCTTTGCTGAGCCTTTCTGGGTCATTTGAATCTTCTTTGACATTTCCATCGGAGGAAGAATCAGCCACAGCCTTGAGAGCATGATTTTTTGCATTGAGTTGACCCATATAGATCTCTTTTCTCTTCTTCTTGTTCCTCATGGGTGTTCAGTCTTTCCATGATATCAACAGAGTCGAGGGTTTTCAAATAAGTGCGTTCATGGATCATCAAGACAAGGATGTCGAATGAACTATCAAGTGATCGAAGCAATTTCTTCACAACTTCATGGTCAATGATGTCTTTGGCGTTGAGACCTTGAAGTTCATTAGCTATGTCACTGAGACGGTCAAAGGTTTGTTGGCAGGTTTCATTTCCAATGTGCTTGAAGTGATTGAATTTCGCTCTTAGAGTATCAATTCGAGTTTCTTTCTGAGTTGGGATTCCTTCATTGATCTTCTCGTGGACATCCCACAATTCCTTCGCAGTTTCACACTGGCGATAGCGAAGATATTTTGCTCGATTAAGATGGCCACCAATCTCATCTTTGGCCTGAGCATCCAGCTGAATGAGCTTCTTTTCTTCATCGGTAGGAGCTTGAGGAATAACGACTGTGAGCCCGAGCTGCACCATGTTCCACATATCATCATCTATTGATCGGAGATAGATCTTCAACTTCTCCTTCTAGAAGGGGTAGTCCGTCCCATCAAATATGGGAATCTTGAGATGTGACTTGTAGTTCTCCGAAGACATACTTAAATTCCAAACTCGTTAGACTAAAATGAGCAGAGTCAAGGAGTACCTTGATCTGATACCAATTGTAGGAACGAAGTATGTCTACCAGAGGGGGTGAATGGGAGTTTTAAATTTTCTTCGGAAAACTTAAATCTCTCATAACCCAGCAGCGCAATGAGTGAAAACCAAGCTACAGTGAACTAAAACAGAGTACCGAAAGGAAATTAAGACATGCATCGATGCAAATCATATGAATGAAAATGCATTGAAGATAAACTTGGGTGAGAGAGGTAATCAAAGATGCTAGATGGTGACAAGGTATTTGTTTGACCAGTTCGTCCTTCTGCACAAGGACTATATCTGGTTGGAGGGGTTGTGACTTAACACGAAAGATAAATTCTCTTCACCCTATTCTTCTCGAAAATCGATTTGTTAATCGATGTCGATTACTCGTGGTAGATACTTGAGGGCGGTCTCTGAACCTTTACAAAATTCTTCTTCGAGAACCACAATCACTCTTGGTCTCTGAAGAAATTGACACCTAACTATTTAGAGAGTTTGCAACTCTCAAGAGTAATAGGCGGAGCGTACTAAACTTAGATTCCAGTGATGCTAAACCACTATCTACTTCTTCGGCTCTATGGTTTTTCTCTCAGTGGATTTTAAACTCAAATCGCTCAGAGAGTGGGTTTCTCAACTATCTTCTCAGAATCAAACGGAGCAACCACCGGACAAAGCCGGCGCGGGGTGGCTATTTATAGCCGCAGCCTTCCCAGAAGGGAAATGACCATTTTGGACACGAGGTCCAGCCAATGGCCAACCGACATGTTCACAACGGTCAGATTTTGGAGCAACGGTGACATTACTTGAGGAACCAGTAATACTAACTCCTCGTTCTCGAGACAAATCTCTCATGGTGAAGAAGATCATAGTCTCTCGCTGGCAAGTATTTGCTTTGAACACAAATAGATTTCTCTCACAGCTTCATAGAATTTGGGTTTAGCATCAGAGAATCAAAGCTTCGAGCGCTACACCCATCTTAATAGTACAGTGATCCTATGACTCAATGAAAGAAGAAGAATGAAACAAATGCTATGTCTTCATCCCGTCTTCAATCTACCTCGAGCACAATCATTTCCTTAGAACATACACCGAACCAATTGCTTGGACTTCAGCAATTTTTAGGGGTCACTCTTGTTAGCTTCATCTTCGGTGATAACCTTCGCTGCCATGCAAGGAGATTATCTTCGTCGTTTGCATCAAACTCCTCGATACTTCAGGGACCCGTTACTCTCTGTGCACTAGCAAACACATAAGTCCCATAATGTTTATGTCAACAAACTCCAAAACATAAGGGGCCTATCATTGCACCGACATATACCTTTGTTCACTTTGGCATCCTTCTTATCTGTCAAGTATTTGAGGTAGTTCCGCTTCCAGTGACCATTTTCTTTGTAGTAGAAGCACTCAGTTTTAGGCTTGGGTCCATCTTTGGGATTCTTCATGGGAGTGGCAACTTGCTTGCCATTCTTCTTGAAGTTCCCTTTCTTTCCCTTGCCCTTTTTCTTGAAACTAGTGGTCTTTTAAACCATCAACACTTGATGCCCCTTGATTTCTACCTCTGCCGATTTCAGCATCGCGAAGAGCTCGGGAATCGTTTTCGTCATCCCTTGCATATTATAGTTCATCACGAAGCCTTTGTAGCTTGGTTGCAGTGACTGAAGAACTCTG
Source organism: Triticum aestivum (assembly GCF_018294505.1). Taxonomy (NCBI): domain Eukaryota; kingdom Viridiplantae; phylum Streptophyta; class Magnoliopsida; order Poales; family Poaceae; genus Triticum; species Triticum aestivum. Next base: position 164,548,862 of record NC_057803.1, on the reverse strand, counting down.
TGAATAACACTCCCAACTGGAAGATCAATTCCCAGCTGATTCAAGTGATTATGATACCCAGACATTTTGAGTATGTCTTCACTAACAGAACTGTTCTTCTCCAGCTTACAGCTAAAGAACTTGTTGGAAACTTCATATCTCTCAACCCGCGCATTTGCTTGAAATATTAACTTCAGCTCTTGGAACATCTCATATGCTCCATGGCGTTCAAAACACTTTTGAAGTCCCAGTTCTAAGCTGTAAAGAATGGCACACTAAACTATCGAGTAGTCATCAGATCGAGCTTGCTAGACGTTCATAACATCTGCTTCAGCTCCTGCGGTAGGTCTTTCATTTAGTGGTGCATCAAGCGCATAACTCTTCTGTGCAGCAATGAGTATAATCTCAAGTTATGGACCCAGTCTGTGTAGTTGCTACCATCATCTTTCAACTTAGCTTTCTCTAGGGACGCATTAAAATTCAAGGGGATGGTAGCACAGGCCATTGGTCTACAACATAGATATGAAAAAACTATTAAGACTAAGTTCATGATAAATTTTAGTTCATATAATAAAATTACTAATGAACTCCCACTTAAATCAACAACCCTCAAGTTGTCTAAGTGATACATGATCCAAATCAACTAACTCGTGTCCGATCATCACGTGAGATGGGGTAGTCTTCAATGGTGAACATCTCTATGTTGATCATATCTACTATATGACTCACGTTCGACCTTTCAGTCTCCAATGTTCCGAGACCATGTCTGTACATGCTAGGTTCGTCAAGTTTAACCCAAGTATTTTGCATGTGCAAAATTGGCTTACACCCGTTGCAAGTGAACGTAGAATCTATCACACCCGATCATCTCGAGGTGCTTCAAAATGACGAACTTTGGCAACGATGCATACTTAGGGAGAATACTTTTATCTTGAAATTAAGTGAAGGGATCATATTATAATACTACTGTTGTTCTAAGAAAAATATTATGCATAAATGATAAACATCACATGCAATCAAAAATATGTGACATGATATGGCCATCATCATCTTGTGTTTTTATCTCCATCTCCAAAGCATCGACATGATCTCCATCATCACTGGCACGACACCTTGATCTCCATCATAGCGTCGGGGTCGTCTCGCCAACTATTGCTTCTACAACTATTGCTAATGCATAGTGATAAAGTAAAGCAATTATATGGCACTTAAGTGATTGACACGTAGGTCATACAATAATTAAAGACAACCCTAAGGCTCCTGCCGGTTGTCGTACTCATCGACATGCAAGTCGTCAACTTATTACAAAACATGATCATCTCATACATCAACATATATTACATCATATCTTGACCATATCACATCACAACATGCCCTGCAAAAACAAGTTAGATGTCCTCTACTTTGTTGTTGCAAGTTTTACGTGGCTGCTACAGGCAACTAGGAAAAACCATTCCTACCTATGCAAAACCACAACGGTGATTATCAAGTTTCTATTTAACCTTCTGCAAGGACGGCCATAGTCAAATCCGATTCAACTAAAGTAGGAGAAACAGACACCCGCCAGCCACCTTTATGCAAAACAAGTTGCATGTCAGTCGATGGAACCGGTCTCATGTGCATGGACATGTAAGGTTGGCCCGGGCCGCTTCATCCCACAATGCCGCCAAATCAAAATAAGACATTGGTGATAAGCAATATGAACATTGCTACTTCTTGAGCTTGCGTTGGTTTTTCCCCTGAAGAGGAAAGGGTGGTGCAGCAAAGTAGAGATAAGTATTTCCCTCTATTACAGAACCAAGGTATCAATCCAGTAGGAGGTACAAGCAAGTCCCCAAGATATGCACCTGCACAAACAATCAAACACTTGCACCCAACGCGATAAAGGGATTGTCGATCCCTTCACGGTCAATTGCAAAGGTGAGATCTGATAGAGATAGGTATAAAAGATTGCTAAAACGTAAAACAAAATAAAAGTAAATAAATCGCAGCAAGGTATTTTTGGTTTATAGATATAAAAATATATGATGGAAAATAGACCCTGGGGCCATATGTTTCACTAGAGGCTTCTCTCTTGAAGGCAAATAATACGGTGGGTGAACAAATTACTGTCGAGCAATTGATAGAAAATCGCAAAGTTATGACGATATCCAAGGCAATGATTATGCATATAGGCATCACGCCCGTGTCAAGTAGACCAACTCCTGATTGCATCTACTACTATTACTCCACACATCGACCGCTATCCAGCATGCATCTAGAGTATTAAGTTCATAAAGAACGGAGTAACACCTTAAATAAGATGACATGATGTAGAGGGATAAATTCAAGCAATATGATGAAAATCCCATCTTTTTATCCTTGATGGCAACAATAAAATACATGCCTCGCTACCCCTAGTTTGTCACTGGGTGAGGACACCGCAAGACTGAACCCAAAACTAAGCACCTCTCCCGCTGCAAGAAATACCAATCTAGTTGGCCAAACCAGGCCGATAATTCAAACAGAAATACAAAGATATCAAATCATGCATATAAGAATTCAGAGAAGATTCAAATAATATTCATAGATAATCTGATCATAAATCCACAATTCATTGGATCTCGACAAACACACGGCAAAAGAATATTACATCGGATAGAACTCCAAGAACATCGAGGAGAACATTGTATTGAAGATCAAAGAGAGAGAGAAGAAGTTATATAGCTACTAGCTATGGACCCGTAGCTCCGAGGTAAACTACTCATGCTTCATCAGAAGTGCAATAGGGTTGATGTAGATGCCCTCCTTGACCGAATCCCCCTTCGGCAGATCGCCGAAAAAGGCCCCAAGATGGGATCTCACGGGAACAAAAGGTTGCGGCGGCAGAAAAGTATTTTCATGGATGCTTCTGAGGGTTTGGGAATATATGTGAATTTATAGGCCAAGGTAGGAGGTCAGGGGACTCCCAAGGGGGGCCACAAGCCAGGGGCGCGCCCCTACGGCTTGTCGTCGCCTCGTGGGTCTTCTGACTTCATCTCCAAGTCTCGTAGGTGACTTCTGATCCAAGAAAAATCATCGTGAAAGTTTATTTCCATTTGGACTCCGTTTGATATTCCTTTTCTACGAAACTCAAAAACAAGGAAAAATCAGAAACTAGCACTGGGCTCTAGTGTAACACCCTCGATGCGACTATAGCTCCCATGTGTCGAGGCACGACTTAGAGACATAATTGCATTGAAGGCATATGTCGCAAGTTAGGCAATCTTCACAAACATCCCATGTAATATAATAATAAAAGGGGAGATAACATAGTTGGCTTACACTCGCCACGTCAATCAAGTACATAAATAACATTACATCATCCAAACACTCATGGCCCGACTACGGCGCCAAAATAAAAGAGAACCCAACATGCGACAACGGTCCCGTTCACCCCCAACTGGGCACCACTAATGATCATCGGGAAAGGAAACATAGTAACGTTGAGAGTCTTCGTCGAACTCCCACTTGAGCTCATACGCGTCTCCTGGAGCGGAATCATCAGGCCCTGCATCTGGTGTAATAGTAATCTGTGAGCCACAGGGACTCAGCAATCTTGCACCCTCGCGATCAAGACTGTTTAAGCTTATAGGTAAGGCAAGGTAAAATATGAGTGGAGCTGCAGCAAGCGACTAGCAAGTATGGTGGCTAACTTATTCGCAAAAGAGAGCGAGAAGAGGAGGCAAAGCGCGAGCGAGAAACTAGAGAGCAACCTGCGCAAACATTACTCCAACACCGTGTCCACTTCCCGGACTCCGCCGAGAAGAGGCCATCACGGTAACACACTCAGTTGATTCATTTTAATTAATTAAGGTTCAAGTTATCTACAACCGGACATTAACAAATTCCCATCTGCCCATAACCGCGGGCACGGCTTTCGAAAGTTCAAATCCCTGCAGGGGAGTCCCAACTTAGCCCATGACAAGCTCTCACGGTCAACGAAGGAATAGACCTCCTCCCAAGACGTTCCGATCAGACTCGGTATCTCGGTAATTCAAGACACTTCGACAGGTTAAAACAAGACCAGCAACACCGCCCGAATGTGCCGACAAATCCCGATAGGAGCTGCACATATCTCTTTCTCAGGGCACACTCAGATTGTCCTAGGTACGGGTAGGCCAGCCCAGAGTTGCCCCTGGTGGCCACCGGTAGCTGACAGGTGGACCAACACTCAGAGGAGCACTGGCCCGGGGGGTTAAAATAAGATGACCCTTGAGTCTGCAGAACCCAAGGGAAAGAAAAGGCTAGGTGGCAAATGGTAAAACCAAGGTTGGGCATTGCTGGAAAAGCTTTAATCAAGGCGAACTATCAAGGGGTTCCCATTATAACCCAACCGCGTAAGGAACGCAAAATCCGGGAACATAACACCGATATGACGGAAACTAGGGCGGCAAGAGTGGAACAAAACACTAGGCGAGAGGCCGAGCCTTCCACCCTTTACCAAGTATATAGATGCATTAAGATAACATAGCAATATAATGATATCCCAACAAGTAAATAAATGTTCCAACAAGGAACGGCCTCCAATCTTCACCTGCAACTAGCAACGCTATAAGAGGGGCTGAGCAAAGCGGTAACATAGCCAATCAACGGTTTGCTAGGACAATGGTGGGTTAGAGGTTTGACATGGCAATTTGGGAGGCTTGCAAGCAAGTGGTAGGCATCGTAGCAATGGCATAGCAAAAGAGCGAGCAAACTAGCATAGCAAAGATAGTAGTGATTTCGAGGGTATGATCATCTTGCCTGCACAGTTGTCAGAGTTGACTGGATCCTCAAAAGCAAACTCAACGGGCTCCTCGTTAGCGAACTCGTCTCCCGGCTCTACCCAAACAAGACAAACAAGCAACAAGGATACAATCAACCACGTGCAAACTCAAACAACACGATGCAAAGATGATATGCTATGCGGGATGCGATGCGGGATGCAAAATGCAAGATATGACAGGAAATGCATGAACCTGGCCTCAACTTGGAAATCCAAGTGTGCCACTGGAAAGATGAGATGAAATCGCTTGAAAACGATATAAAGAACGCCGGAATCGGAGTTACGGTTTGGAAATGGCAAGCGATTCAAAAATGACACCGGTCTGCGATTTACAGCAAGTAGGCATCTAAATGCAATGAGATGAACATGCTACAGCACCCAAACATGACAACAAAATACATGGCAGGGATGCACACAAGATGCTTAACAAAAGTCTAGCACTGAGCTACGGCCAATTCATCCATTAACAGGTTCAAACAAGCATGGCAAAAATGCAAATGGCAAACAGATCTCAGACTTAGTGAAATTAACACTTGTCTGGAATTTCAGATCAGGTAGCCCTCTTCGGAGCAACAAAACTACATGCTACAGGACCTGAACATGGCAAAGTAAAGCATGGCATGGAGCTACTCAAAGAGCTTAACAAAAGTCCCTTAGTGACCTTGAGCCAAAAGGGATCAGAAAATACAATTGCAAGCATGTGAACATAGCAAAAACATAATCAGTTTTCAGACTTAGTGAAAACTGACACATGCTGAAATATAACTCAAGTAGGCATGTTTACGAGCTCGATGCACTCACTACGGTGCAAGTCATGGCAAGACAAGCATACACCCATCAAGAAGGCACAAAATGCAAGCTATACATGGCAAGAACAATAGCATAGCATGCACGGATCAACTACAACATCACCGGCAAAATTGCAAACAAGTTGACAATCTGCCCAGATTCACAAAGTAGCAAAAGTAGAGCTCGATTGACTCAAGCTAGGGTGCTCCATAATTGCAAACAAAGACATGGATGGATAGAGCACTACAATATTAACAAAACTCCCTTACTGATCATCCTCAAAAGAGGCACGGATCACTAGGAAACAACAAGAACATATGGCATCATGAGATAAACAGCGCCAGGACTTAGTGAAATTACTAAGTCCCTGAAAACAGAATTAGCAAGTGCACCACTTTGCAAGCTTGCACAAGTCACCACACTCATCCTAAAAATACATGGATTGCACCTCTGGAAAGATGACAAAACCCTTAACAAAACACATGTAGAACTCACGGGCATATCATGCACACATTAATCATGGCAAAAATGACAAAAATGCTAAACGGAGTAACAGATCTGACAATTAACTCAAGTATCCCTCTTCTAACAGCATTTCGGGCATCAAGATGAACTCAAATGAAAATGATGCTATGGAATGAATTTATGTACTCTCTGAGATGAACATTTTGATATGCTATATGCATGAATCGGAGCTACGGATGCAAAGTTACGGAGCTACGAACATGAGCACTGGATCGGAATTTCTGGGACTTGGACGAAATTTTACCCCTAGGGTTTACTGTTCATCCCGAACTAGATCGGGGCACGGAAATCGAGGAACGTCGGAGCTGCACTGTAGACGGCCGGAGTCGAGGTCGGCGAGGACGAGGACGGCGGCCGGCGGGGGCGACGTCGCCGGTGGCCGGGGGCGGCGGCGCAGGGCCCGCGGTGGCCGGAGCTAGGGGCGACGCCGGCGAGCTCCTGCGGCGGCTCGGGGCGGCGACGGCGGCTGCGGCGGCCCGGGTGACGAGGTGGCGCCGGCGGCGGCGCGGCGCCGGAGTGGAGGGCGACGGCGGCGGGCGAAGGGCGCGGGCGGCGGCGGCCTCGGGCTGGCGGGGGCCGGTTGCGGGCCGGCCGGGCCGCGGGCAGACACGGCGGCGGCTTGCCACGTGGCGAGCGCGGGTGGCTGGCGGCGGCGGAGCGGACGCGTCCGGCCGGGGCGGACGTGTCCGGCCGGGGCGGATCTGGGATTTAGGGTTTCGGGGAGAGGGGGATCCGGAATTTTCGAGGAGGTCTATTATAGGCATAGAGGGAGCTAGGAGAGTCCAAATGAGGTGCGGTTTTCGGCCACGCGATCGTGATCGAACGCTCTAGATGATGGAGCAGAGTTAGGTGGGTTTTGGGCCAAATTGGAGGGGTGTTGGGCTGCAACACACACGAGGCCTTTTCGGTCCCTCGGTTAACCGTTGGAGTATCAAACGAAGTCCAAATGATACGAAACTTGACAGGCGGTCTACCGGTAGTAAACCAAGGCCGCTTGGCAAGTCTCGGTCCAATCCGGAAATGTTTAATCCCCACACACGAAAGAAAGCTAGAAATGACCACCGGAGGAGAACGAAGCGCCGGAATGCAAAACGGACAACGGGGAAAATGCTCGAATGCATGAGACGAACACGTATGCAAATGCAATGCACATGATGACATGATATGAGATGCATGACAACGACAACAACACACGGAGACAAAACCCGAACCCGAGGAAATAAATATAACTTAACGCCGGAAACGGCAAGAGTTGGAGTACAAATTGGGAAAGTTACATCCGGGGTGTTACAACACTCCACCACTACGAAAGGATCTCGTCCCGAGATCTAGGACTGAAAGAACGCCGGGTACTCAGAACGGAGGTGATCCTCGCGTTCCCAGGTAGCTTCACGGTCGGAATGGTGTGACCACTTGACTTTGAGAAATTTGATTGACTTGTTGCGAGTCTTGCGTTCAGTCTCTTCAAGAATAGCAACTGGGTGCTCACGATAAGAGAGATCTTCTTGGAGCTCAATGTCCTCGAAGTTGACGGTGCGGTCAGGAGTCTTGAAGCACTTTCGAAGCTGAGAGACATGGAACACGTCATGAACATTTGCAAAGTTTGAAGGAAGCTCGAGTTGATAGGCGAGGTCGCCTCTCTTGCTGACAATCTTGAAAGGTCCCACGTATCTAGGGGCAAGCTTCCCTTTGATACCGAAGCGACGAGTACCTTTCATAGGAGAGACACGGAGGTAAACATGATCTCCGATCTCGAAAGCCAAATCACGGTGCTTACTATCATAGTAGCTCTTCTGGCGGGATTGGGCTGCTTTGAGGTTATCACGAATGACTTTGCACATTTCTTCTGCCTCTGTGATTAAGTCATTACCCAAAAGCTGACGTTCACCGGTTTCAGACCAGTTGAGAGGGGTACGGCACTTCCTGCCATACAGAATTTCAAATGGGGCCTTGCCCGAACTTGCTTGAAAACTGTTGTTGTAGGAGAATTCAGCATAAGGAAGACAATCCTCCCACTTCATGCCGAAGGAGATCACACAAGCCCTGAGCATATCTTCAAGAATCTGGTTGACACGCTCGACTTGACCGCTAGTTTGAGGATGGAAAGCTGTGCTGAAGCGGATGTTGGTGCCCATGGCCTTCTGAAAAGAATCCCAAAACTTCGAGGTAAAGATGCTGCCACGGTCTGAAGAGATCACTTGAGGAATACCGTGCAGAGAGACAATACGAGAGGTATAGAGTTCCGCCAATTGAGCTGCAGTGATCGACTCTTTGATAGGCAGAAAGTGAGCCACTTTGGTGAGTTTGTCGATGACAACGAATATAGCATCATTGCCACGCTTGGACTTTGGAAACCCAGTCACGAAGTCCATTTCAATGTGGTCAAACTTCCATTCTGGAATGGCAAGAGGTTGGAGGAGACCTGCTGGCCTTTGGTGTTCTGCCTTCACTCTTCTGCAGACATCACATTCATTCACGAATTGAGCGATCTCGCGCTTCATTCGAGTCCACCAATAAGCTTGCTTGAGGTCCTGATACATCTTCGTGCTCCCAGGGTGGATGGAGAGGAGAGAATTGTGAGCCTCGTTCATGATCACTTTACGGAGGTCACCTTTGGGTACAACAATACGATCCTCGAAGAAGAGAGTGTCCTTGTCATCAAGGCGGTAGCACTTGTACTTGGACTGACTCTTGGCAATCCCAATCTTCACCTTTTTCACCATAGCATCAAGAAGCTGGGCTTGGCGAATCTGGTCTTCCAAGGTAGGAGAGACTTGAAGGTTGGCGAGGAAACCTTGAGGAACAACTTGCAGATTAAGTTTGCGGAAAGCTTCACAAAGCTCGGGTTGATAAGGCTTGAGAATCAGACTGTTGCAGTAAGCTTTCCTGCTCAATGCGTCAGCAATCACATTGGCCTTGCCTGGAGTATACTCAATACTCGGATTATACTCTTGAATCATTTCGACCCATCGAGTTTGCCTGAGGTTGAGATTAGGCTGAGTGAAGATGTACTTGAGACTCTTGTGATCAGTGAAAATGTCCACTTTTCTTCCCAATAGAAGATGTCTCCAAGTCAAAAGAGCATGCACAACTGCCGCCAACTCGAGATCATGAGTGGGGTAGTTCTTCTCATTAGGCTTCAACTGGCGAGATGTATAAGCAACAACTTTCTTCTCTTGCATCAATACTGCGCCAAGACCTTGGAGAGAGGCATCACAAAAGACCTCGTACGGCTTGGATTCATCAGGCGGAGTCAGAACTGGAGCAGTGATCAATTTCTCTTTCAAAGTGTTGAAAGCAATATCACACTCCGGAGACCAAACGTACTTGACGTGCTTCTGAAGAAGATTTGAGAGAGGCTTCGCGATCTTAGAAAAGTTTTCAACGAATCTTCGGCAATAGCTTGCGAGACCGAGGAAAGCTACGGAGTTGCTTCACGTTCTGAGGAGGTTCCCAATTCACAATTGCAGACACCTTCTCAGGATTCACGGCAATGCCCTTGGCAGAGATGATATGACCAAGATAAAGAACCTCATCGAGCCAAAATTCACACTTGGAGAACTTGGCGTAGAACTGATGTTCTCTGAGCTTATCAAGAACCAAACGCAAGTGCTTGGCATGATCTTCCTTGTTCTTGGAGAAAACCAGAATGTCGTCGAGATAGACCAAAACGAAGTCATTGGTGTAGGCGTTGAAGATGAAGTTCATCATGCGAGAGAACGTCGGAGGAGCGTTGACGAGGCCAAAAGACATGACAGTGTATTCATATGAACCAAAGCTTGTCCTGAAAGCCGTCTTGGGAATATCTTGCTCACGAATTCGAATCTGATGATAACCCATACGGAGATCAAGCTTGGAGAATACTTGGGCACCTTTGAGTTGTTCGAACAGCTCATTGATGTTGGGAAGTGGGTATTTGTTCTTGATGGTCTTCTTGTTCACTGGACGGTAATCAACACAAAGTCGGTCCGTTCCATCCTTCTTCTTCACAAAAAGAACACCACAACCCCACGGAGAAGAACTAGGCCGGATGAGACCCATTTTCTCTTGAATATCGAGTTGCTTCTTCAGCTCCTTCAACTCTTCAGGTCCGAGCTTGTAAGGACGTTTGCACACAGGTTCTGTGCCAGGCTCAAGATCAATAACGAATTCCACTGGCCGGTGCGGAGGCATTCCTGGAAGCTCTTCTGGAAAGACGTCTTGATATTCGCAAACGACTGGAATTTGAGAGATGGCATCCAATTCACCCTTCTCATTGAGAGAAAACAGACGGATAGTATCATCACGAGCGGCAAAGACAATTACATCCTCAGACGAATGAGTCAATTGAATCTGCCTGGCTGCACAATCAAGCTGAGCCTTGTGCTTAGAAAGCCAATCCATCCCGAGAATAAGATCAATATCCGAGTCACCGAGAACCGTTGGAGAAGCCAAGAACTTGTAGTCACCCAAAGTGATAGAAACATCCGGAACGATGGAGTTAGCCTGCATGCGCTTACCGGGAGAGACAACTGCTAAAGGACTAGGCAAAACTTGCGAAACCAATTCATGCCTATTTGTAAACGGTCTCGAGATGAAGCAATGCGATGCACCAGTGTCAAAAAGAACTTTAGCTGGAATATCATTAACAGGAAGGTTACCCATGATCACATCTGACGAGTCCTCTGCCTGAGCTGCATTCATCAAATTGACCTTGGCATGCTTGGGGTTATGCTTGACCACAGCTGTACTTGCCGATCTGACAGGAGGAGGAGGAGGAAGACGCCTCTGGTTGAAACACTTGTTGGCATAGTGACCCTTCTGTTGGCACTTGTTGCACGTGACCTCTGAAAGCGGACGGTGATACGGAGCACTCGATCTTGGAGCTTGAGACGAAGTCTTGTTCTGAAAGCCAGGGTTGGGTGGGTGGGAAGAACCACTGCCACCTTTGCTCTTCTGCTGATACGGCTGACGGAACGGAGGAGGAGGAAGCCAAAACTTCTGCTGCTTGGCCACTTGAGTAGAGGAAGAAGGAGTAACATCTCTGACTCGCTTCTTGGAAGCATCACACCTCAACTGAGCAGCCTCTTGCTTCAGTGCCATGTTGTAGAACTCATCGTATCTCAAGGGCTCGAAGAGAACAAGAGCTAGCTGAATTTCTTCTCTGAGACCACCCCTGAACTGATATATCATGCTCTTCTCATCAGGGACGTCCTGCTTGGCAAAGCGGGCGAGCTTCTGGAACAACTTGTTGTAGTCATAGACAGACAAAGAGCCTTGCTTCAGATTGCGGAATTCCTCACGCTTGCTTTCAACCACGCTCTGGGGAATATGATGAGCTCGGAAATCTCGACGGAAATCATCCCAAGTGATAACACGTCCACCTCTGGAATCCTTGTACTGCTGGAACCATTCTGCAGCTTGATCTTTGAGTTGGAAGGAAGCGAACTTAACAAAGTCCTCAGGCCTGACGTTACTGCACTCGAAATGCTTGCACAGATCCACAAGCCAATCGTCAGCATCGGTTGCCTCAACACAATTGCTGAAAGTCTTTGGCCCGTTAGCAAGGAACTGGTTGAGTGTAGCAAAGTGACTCTGATTGCTGCCTTGATTCCCTTGGTTGCCTTGATTGCGCTCTTGAAGAATTTGCATGATCAACTGTGTGTTTGCATTGGTTGCGGCCATCACAGCTTGCCATGCCTCCGGAGGAGGTGGAGGTGGTGGCGGATCAGGATTCGGAGTCGTGCGCGTTGGAGGAGCCATCCTGAAGAGGTTGACCACCATTAGCACATTGACAGACAAATATTGAAGCTGAATCCAACGGAATGAAAATTGCAACATATAGTCTTCACATCCGAACAAAATGAACGAATGCATTCCTCTTGAAATGGTCACATATCCATAAATTGAGAAGCCACGTAGAATTAAGGTAGAGAAATAAATCAACAAGGTACGGATCAAGAACGAATAATCGGTAAGAAATCCCAATCTCAAACCAATATCCGTGGAAGAAGAACTAGAGCTACTAGAATTCCCACCTATGAAACTCCCGAACCTTTCCGGTTATGCAATCAGGTGTTGGGGATACAGGGGAAGCATAATATCTCACCCAAACTAGCAAATCCTACATCCAGCTGTATCCATCCTTCAACACATAACCAAGAAACCTTCGGAAACCATCTACCTCAACCTTCGAAAAGCATCCGTTATACAAGTTATGGCGATACTCCCGAACTCCCGCCCCAGTACTGGGTGGCGTCGAGGTTATCTCACCAACGAACTGCATAAAAGAGATTTTCGATGTCGGCGTACTAAACTCAGGTATTCCAGAACTGCAACGATAAAATTATGATGACAACACCTCAGAGCTCAACTCCCCGGGACACTTCCACTAAACCCCTGACAGGAGGCACCAAGACAATGTTCTCATCATAAAACCATCGGAACGATTCCAAGATACCCGCGTGATCCTAAAAATTTTTAGTGAAATTTGAGAAGAGAAGAGTCAAAACTCTACGTCAGGATGCCTTACCAGAGCGATGAGGAGACTGGGAAGTAAAAAGAATTCCTAAACTCTCCGATATATAATTCCTAAATGACTCAAAACATTTTTCTAGACACAACTCGGCCGCTAAAAACGATCAAGCAATGGGGCTCCTAAGGTCGGGGAAGGCTCTGATTACCAACTTGTAACACCCTCGATGCGACTATAGCTCCCACGTGTCGAGGCACGACTTAGAGACATAATCGCATTGAAGGCATATGTCGCAAGTTAGGCAATCTTCACAACATCCCATGTAATATAATAATAAAGGGGAGATAACATAGTTGGCTTACACTCGCCACGTCAATCAAGTACATAAATAACATTACATCATCCAAACACTCATGGCCCGACTACGGCGCCAAAATAAAAGAGAACCCAACATGCGACAACGGTCCCGTTCACCCCCAACTGGGCACCACTACTGATCATCGGGAAAGGAAACATAGTAACGTTGAGAGTCTTCGTCGAACTCCCACTTGAGCTCATACGCGTCTCCTGGAGCGGAATCATCAGGCCCTGCATCTGGTGTAATAGTAATCTGTGAGCCACAGGGACTCAGCAATCTCGCACCCTCGCGATCAAGACTATTTAAGCTTATAGGTAAGGCAAGGTAAATATAGTGGAGCTGCAGCAAGCGACTAGCAAGTATGGTGGCTAACTTATTCGCAAAAGAGAGCGAGAAGAGGAGGCAAAGCGCGAGCGAGAAACTAGAGAGCAACCTGCGCAAACATTACTCCAACACCGTGTCCACTTCCCGGACTCCGCCGAGAAGAGGCCATCACGGTAACACACTCAGTTGATTCATTTTAATTAATTAAGGTTCAAGTTATCTACAACCGGACATTAACAAATTCCCATCTGCCCATAACCGCGGGCACGGCTTTCGAAAGTTCAAATCCCTGCAGGGGAGTCCCAACTTAGCCCATGACAAGCTCTCACGGTCAACGAAGGAATAGACCTCCTCCCAAGACGTTCCGATCAGACTCGGTATCTCGGTAATTCAAGACACTTCGACAGGTTAAAACAAGACCAGCAACACCGCCCGAATGTGCCGACAAATCCCGATAGGAGCTGCACATATCTCTTTCTCAGGGCACACTCAGATTGTCCTAGGTACGGGTAGGCCAGCCCAGAGTTGCCCCTGGTGGCCACCGGTAGCTGACAGGTGGACCAACACTCAGAGGAGCACTGGCCCGGGGGGGTTAAAATAATGATGACCCTTGAGTCTGCAGAACCCAAGGGAAAGAAAAGGCTAGGTGGCAAATGGTAAAACCAAGGTTGGGCATTGCTGGAAAAGCTTTAATCAAGGCGAACTATCAAGGGGTTCCCATTATAACCCAACCGCGTAAGGAACGCAAAATCCGGGAACATAACACCGATATGACGGAAACTAGGGCGGCAAGAGTGGAACAAAACACTAGGCGAGAGGCCGAGCCTTCCACCCTTTACCAAGTATATAGATGCATTAAGATAACATAGCAATATAATGATATCCCAACAAGTAAATAAATGTTCCAACAAGGAACGGCCTCCAATCTTCACCTGCAACTAGCAACGCTATAAGAGGGGCTGAGCAAAGCGGTAACATAGCCAATCAACGGTTTGCTAGGACAATGGTGGGTTAGAGGTTTGACATGGCAATTTGGGAGGCTTGCAAGCAAGTGGTAGGCATCGTAGCAATGGCATAGCAAAAGAGCGAGCAAACTAGCATAGCAAAGATAGTAGTGATTTCGAGGGTATGATCATCTTGCCTGCACAGTTGTCAGAGTTGACTGGATCCTCAAAAGCAAACTCAACGGGCTCCTCGTTAGCGAACTCGTCTCCCGGCTCTACCCAAACAAGACAAACAAGCAACAAGGATACAATCAACCACGTGCAAACTCAAACAACACGATGCAAAGATGATATGCTATGCGGGATGCGATGCGGGATGCAAAATGCAAGATATGACAGGAAATGCATGAACCTGGCCTCAACTTGGAAACCAAGTGTGCCACTGGAAAGATGAGATGAAATCGCTTGAAAACGATATAAAGAACGCCGGAATCGGAGTTACGGTTTGGAAATGGCAAGCGATTCAAAAATGACACCGGTCTGCGATTTACAGCAAGTAGGCATCTAAATGCAATGAGATGAACATGCTACAGCACCCAAACATGACAACAAAATACATGGCAGGGATGCACACAAGATGCTTAACAAAAGTCTAGCACTGAGCTACGGCCAATTCATCCATTAACAGGTTCAAACAAGCATGGCAAAAATGCATATGACAAACAGATCTCAGACTTAGTGAAATTAACACTTGTCTGGAATTTCAGATCAGGTAGCCCTCTTCGGAGCAACAAAACTACATGCTACAGGACCTGAACATGGCAAAGTAAAGCATGGCATGGAGCTACTCAAAGAGCTTAACAAAAGTCCCTTAGTGACCTTGAGCCAAAAGAGATCAGAAAATACAATTGCAAGCATGTGAACATAGCAAAAACATAATCAGTTTTCAGACTTAGTGAAAACTGACACATGCTGAAATATAACTCAAGTAGGCATGTTTACGAGCTCGATGCACTCACTACGGTGCAAGTCATGGCAAGACAAGCATACACCCATCAAGAAGGCACAAAATGCAATCTATACATGGCAAGAACAATAGCATAGCATGCACGGATCAACTACAACATCATCGGCAAAATTGCAAACAAGTTGACAATCTGCCCAGATTCACAAAGTAGCAAAAGTAGAGCTCGATTGACTCAAGCTAGGGTGCTCCATAATTGCACACAAAGACATGGATGGATAGAGCACTACAATATTAACAAAACTCCCTTACTGATCATCCTCAAAAGAGGTACGGATCACTAGGAAACAACAAGAACATATGGCATCATGAGATAAACAGCTCCAGGACTTAGTGAAATTACTAAGTCCCTGAAAACAGACTTAGCAAGTGCACCACTTTGCAAGCTTGCACAAGTCACCATACACATCATAAAAATACATTGGTTGCACCTCTGGAAAGATGACAAAACCCTTAACAAAACACATGTAGAACTCACGGGCATATCATGCACACATTAATCATGGCAAAAATGACAAAAATGCTAAACGGAGTAACAAATCTGACAATTAACTCAAGTATCCCTCTTCTAACAGCATTTCGGGTATCAAGATGAACTCAAATGAAAATGATGCAATGAAATGAAATGGTGTACTCTCTGAGATGAACATTTTGATATGCTATATGCATGAATCGGAGCTACAGATGCAAAGTTACGGAGCTACGAACATGAGCACTTGGATCGGAATTTCTGGGACTTGGACGAAATTTTACCCCTAGCGTTTACTGTTCATCCCGAACTAGATCTGGGCACGGAAATCGAGGAACATCGGAGCTGTACTGTAGACGGCCGGAGTCGAGGTCGGCGGGGACGAGGACGGCGGCCGGCGGGGGCGACATCGCCGGTGGCCGGGGGCGGCGGCGCAGGGCCCGCCGTGGCCGGAGCTAGGGGCGACGCCGGCGAGCTCCTGCGGCGGCTCGGGGCGGCGACGGCGGCTGCGGCGGCCCGGGCGACGAGGTGGCGACGGCGGCGGCGGGGCAGACCGCGGCGGCGCGGCGGCGGAGTGGAGGGCGACGGCGGCGGGCGAAGGGCGCGGGCGGCGGCGGCCTCGGGCTGGCGGGGGCCGGTTGCGGGCCGGCCGGGCCGCGGGCGGAGACGGCGGCGGCTTGCCACGTGGCGAGCGCAGGGTGGCTGGCGGCGGCGGAGCGGATGCGTCCCGCCGGGGCGGACGTGTCCGGCCGACGCGGATCTGGGATTTAGGGTTTCGGGGAGAGGAGGATCCGGAATTTTCGAGGAGGACCTATTTATAGGCATAGAGGGAGCTAGGAGAGTCCAAATAAGGTGCGGTTTTTGGCCACGCGATCGTGATCGAACGCTCTAGATGATGGAGCAGAGTTAGGTGGGTTTTGGGCGATATTGGAGGGGTGTTGGGCTGCAACACACAGTAGGCCTTTTCGATTCCTCGGCTAACCATTGGAGTATCAAACGAAGTCCAAATGATACGAAACTTGACAGGCGGTCTACGGTAGTAAACCAAGGCCGCTTGGCAAGTCTCGGTCCAATCTGGAAATGTTTAATCCCCACACATGAAAGAAAGCTAGAAATGACCACCGGAGGAGAACGAAGCGCCGAAATGCAAAACGGACAACGGGGAAAATGCTCGAATGCATGAGACGAACACGTACGCAAATGCAATGCACATGATGACATGATATGAGATGCATGACAACGACAACAACACATGGAGACAAAACCCGAACCCGAGAAAATAAATATAACTTAACGCCGGAAACGGCAAGAGTTGGAGTACACATTGGGAAAGTTACATCCGGGGTGTTACATCTAGGCTAATAGGTTAGTCCCAAAAATAATATAAAATGGCATATTAATAGATATAAAACATCCAAAACAGATAATTTAATAGCATGGAACAATAAAAAATTATAGATATGTTGGAGACATATCAAACATCACCGCCCACAACTCCTTGTGTTCTACTCGTGCATATCATCTATGCATAGACCTAGCTCATGATGCCACTGATGGGGAACGTTGCATGGAAAACAAAAATTGTCTACGCACACACAAGATCTATCCATGGAGATGCATAGCTACGAGAGGGGAAGAGTGTCTACATAGCCTTGTAGATCGCTAAGCGGAAGTGTTTATCAACGCGGTTGATGTAGTCGTACACCTTCACGATCCATCCCGATCAAGCACCGAACGTATGGCACCTCCGCGTTCAGCACACGCTCAGCTCGATGACATCCTTGCCTTCTCGATCCACCAAGAGAGGCGAAGTAGTAGATGAGTTCCAACAGCACGACCGTGTGGTGACGGTGGTGGTGAAACTATCTGCAGGGCTTCGCCAAGCACAACGGACGTGGGCGGAGAAGGAACTAGAACTAAAGGGAGAGGGGCGCCGCACACGGTTTGGGGATCGTGGTGTGTGTTGCCCCCTCCTCTCTTTGCATATAAATAGGTGGGGGGAGGGGAGGTAGCCCTAGGGCGCCCTCAAGGGGGTCGGCGGCCAGCCCTAGGCTCCTTCCCTAGGCGCCCCCCTTTCCTTATTTAGGGGTGGAGGACATGGCAGGGGAGGGGCCGGCGGCTGCCCTACCTTGGCGCCCCCCTTTCCTTCCTAGCGCGTGGGAAGGGGAGGTGGAGCACACCCAGCCCCTAGTGGGCTGGTGCGCCTCCCTCCTTTCGCCCATGACGCCCACCAAGTACTGGTGGCCTCCCGAAACCCCTTCTAGCACTCCGATAAAACTTCTGTGCATTCCGAAATCTTTCCGGAGACCAAATAGTATCGTCCTATATATCAATCTTTACCTCCGGACCATTTCGGAGCACCTCGTCATGTCTGTGGTCTCATCCGGGACTCCGAACAACATTCGGTCACCAATTCACATAACTCATATAATACTATATCGTCAACGAACGTTAAGTGTGCGGACCCTACGGGTTTGAGAATGATGTGGACATGATCGAGATGTTTCTCCAGTCAATAACCAATAGCAGGACCTGGATGCCCCTATTGGTTCCTACATATTCTATGAAGATCTTTATCGGTCAAACCTTTATGATAACATGCGTAATTCCCTTTGTCTGTCGGTATGTTACATGTCCGAGATTCGATCGCCGGTATCTCCATACCTAGTTCGATCTCATCACCCGCAAGTCTCTTTACTTGTTCCATAATACATCATCTTGTAACTAACTCCTTAGTCACTTTGCTTGCAAGCTTCTTGTGATGTGTATTACCGAGAGGGCCTAGAGATACCTCTCTGTCATACGGAGTGACAAATCCTACTCTCGATTCCTGCCAACTTAACAGACACCTTCGAAGATACCTGTAGAGCATCTTTATATATGATCACCCAGTTATGTTGTGATGTTTGATAGCACCCGAGGTATTCCTCCGGTACCTGGGAGTTGCATGATCTCATGGTCAAAGAAATGTGTATTTGACATTAAGAAAGCAGTAGTAATGAACTGAACAACCATATGCTATGATAACGAATGGGTCTTCTTCATCACATTATTCTCCTAATGATGAGATCTCGTTATCAAGTGACAACACATGTCTATGGTTAGGAAACCTTAACCATCTATTGACCAACGAGCTAGTCTAGTAGAGGCTCACTAGGGACACAATATTTGTTTACGTATCCACATATGTATTAAAGTTTCCGGACAATACAATTCTAGCATAAATAATAAACCTTTATCATGATTAAGGAAATATAATAATAACCACTTTACTATTGCCTCTAGGACATATTTCCAACATTGTCATGCTCTTTTTTTACTTAAAAGAAAAAGAAGAGGGGGAAAGGCATGTACGATGCATGCATGCAACAATTGAGAGATGTAGACTTTTCTAGCAATTTAACACTCTCTCTCCCTGTCGTGTTGTTATACTACCATAGTCACATGCATTTACATTAAAAGTCTGCCTAGCTCTAGTTGTATGAAAGTTCTGGAGCTTTGGTCAGAGTGTTGGTACACCCCATGAATCCTTGAACTTTTGACTATGTGATTGAGAGATCCAACGGCATGTGTGGTGCCACGGTTTCTTCAGTTTTGAAATAACCGATGAAAGCCGTTGTATGGTAGAGAACCAACGATTCATATGATGTGTTACTCATACTCTATATAGTGGTATAGATATAGTGGGTCGGCGCGATTGTTGTTCTTGCTTCAGCAAGAGCAAGCTATCGTCTTGCTTAAATCGAGAAATAGCTCTTGCGGCCTTCAACGTTGGTTATGTGTTACAGTGCACATGGGGCGCGTGGGCATGTGTCGCCCCATGAATCGCCAAGTCCGTCCCTCGCTCACATGACAAGCAACTGCGTGTCATCCGCACGGCGACACAACTCGTTTTTCTTTGCTTGTTATGCAGAAATCTATTGCTCGTGGGAGAAAAGGAGGTACAATTTTCCTAGTATTTAAAAAATTGTGAATCAAAAAATGTTCTCGGGTTTCAAAAAGCTCACGAATTAGAGAAAGGTTTGTGAATTTGCAAAAGTACATGATTTAGGAAGCGTTCATGAATTTATAAAATTTCAACAATTCAAAAAATCATTGATTTTGAAAAATGAGTTCAAAGATATTGAAAAACAGTTGAGAAAATCAAAAAAATTCACTGATTTTGAAAAAAATCATCAATTTTTTAAAAAAGTTCATAGAATTCATAAAACAGTTCATTGCTTTTAATAAAAAGTTAATCAAATTTGGAGAAAGTTAATCTATTTGAAAATTAGTTCGTCAAATTTTAAAAAACAAACTTCCATTTGAAAGCAAAACATCATATTTCAAGAAAAAGTTCATCAATTTTCATTAAAAAATCACAAATTTAAAAAATCATCAACTTTGAAGAAGTTTATCAATTTTGAGAAAAGTTCAGTTTATTTTGGAAAAGTTCGTGAATTTCTATAAAAATAAAAAAAAAATAGAAGAAAACCGACATGTTCAGGTTCAGGTTCTTTATTTGTTTCAGGTGGTTACCGCGGTTGTGCACAGCATGTGGGCACGGAGTCCGAACGTCCACAACCCTCATTTTTTTCGGGCCAGCCCAGCGATGATGGGGGATGTATGCGCCCGTTTGCGGGGATCAAAGATACGTACGGCGGCTACGGCGCCATTTAGGAAATGCCCCTATTTGGCGCCCAATGCGCCGGATATCAGTGATTCCTCACATGTTCGAAACAGCTGTCACGCACGCTGTTTTCATAGTCGGCAAGTCCA
Source organism: Triticum aestivum (assembly GCF_018294505.1). Classification (NCBI taxonomy): domain Eukaryota; kingdom Viridiplantae; phylum Streptophyta; class Magnoliopsida; order Poales; family Poaceae; genus Triticum; species Triticum aestivum. Next base: position 164,528,452 of record NC_057803.1, on the reverse strand, counting down.
ATTCCATTTTTTCGGGAAGTGAACACAGATGGTTTTGGGAAGCTTCTAATTGTATTTTATTATTTTCCTTTTTGGTTTTCTGGACATACTTATTCCATTTTTTTGTTTTCCTTTTGCTTTTCCTTTTCTTAAATGCGTGAATGTTTTTTAAATTTGAAAACTTACTTCAAATTCATGATTTGTTTCTAAATTTAGCATCCTTTAAATTTCTAGACTTCTTTACATTTTGTGAACCTTTTTCTCTCAAAATAGTGAACTTTTTTTCAAGTCTGCTAAACATGTGAAAATCTTGTCAATTACTTGAACTTTTTTTCACGTGCATGATTTTTTTTTAAAACATCCACGGACATTTTTCCAACTCGTGAATAGGTCAACCAATCAGCAGCGGCCGGGTAACGGTGACCAGGAAATAAAAAAATCAATGCTACATCATGACGCTTTGGTTGTCCCAGTAGTGGCCTCCATAACCGAAAAAACCAGTGACTTCTCGTGAAGTATATGATTTTCTTTTCAAAAAAGCAGGAATTCAAAAAAATAGTTCACAAAATCCAAAATATGAAGGTTTCAAAAAAATCACGAACTCGAAAATGTTCATGAGTTCAATCTTTTTATGGGGTTAAAAAAAGTTCATAAATGTGAAAAAGGTTGAGAACTCGAAAAGGTTCACGGGATTCAAAAAAGTTTGCGGTTTTTAAAATAAGTTCACGCAGATGAAAAAAAATCTTGAAATTGAGAAAAAGTTCACAAATTTAAGGAAAAAAACATTCACAAAAACTAAAAAAGTTAAGATTTCAGAAAAAGTTCAAAAACTTTAAGTAAGTTTTCAAATTTAAAAAACTTGATAATTTTAAGAAAAGAAACAGAAAAGTTAAAGGAAATAAAATCATCCAAAAAAAGAGAAAAATAGTGGTTAGAAGCTTCCAAAAATCGACCAAAAACTTCTAGAAGCAACCCTAAACCAGCTAGGTTCACTTACCAAAAAAGAGAAAGTGTACGCGTGACAGCCGTTTTGAACTAGAGAGAAAAAAAACATGAATGGGTCGAGATGAAACGGGGAGGGCTTATGAGCCGGTTTGCACGAACTATATCCAGCGCAGCGGCTGCCAAATAAGAAAAACTAGATTTAGCGCAAAGCGCGCTAGGTGACGCGCAACCTATAAAGCTTCTGGAACCACCCCTAAGCTATGTATCCCCATACTTATTCCGGTAGCCAGTTTACCTGCAGCGATCGATGGCTTGAAGCGCGCTTAGTCCAGTCGTGACATTCGCTGGTTCAGTCTGTCTTTAATTCTTTTTATAATTTTCATTTGGTTTTTAGTGTTTTTGCATTGGTTTTTTGTGCTTTTTCTACTTTTCCGCTGGTTTTACTTTATTTTTTCGTATATTGTTTTTTCATGGTATTTTTCTTCCTCTTTTAAATTTGATTTTCTTTGTTTCTTTCTTGCCTTTTTTGGTTTCTTCAAATTTCATTTTGTTTTTTTGTTGTTTTCGTTGATTTTTGTTCTTTAAATATACAATTTCCGTGTCCATGTAAAACCTATTATGGACATTTAACTTTTTTAAAATACATGTTTCACCTTTTTCTGCAAAAACTTGTTTTGAATATACTAGCAAAATGGCTCATGCATTGCAACGGGAAAAAAATTATAATGTTCAATGGCCATGACCATATTTTGCTGTATTACCGAGATACACTATCGCTCTCATTTTCCTGAAATCTTGAGCAATTTTTGAAAATCATAAACATTTTTTTAAAATCGTAAACATATCTAAAATGATGAACATATTTTAGATTTGTGAATATTTTTACAGATATTCGAACATTTTTTAAAATCATGAAAACAAAATTGAATTCATGAACATTTTATACTATTTGCAAACGTTTGTTTTAAATTTGAGAACAGTCTTTAAAACATTTTTGTTGAATAGGCGAGCATTTCTAGAATCGGCGAACATTTTTTGGAATTTGGTGAAACAATTTTTGAAATTCACGAACAAATTTTTTTTACTGAATATTTTTGCAGTGCATGCTCATATTTTGAATCCGTGAACATTTTATGAATCAATAAACTATTTTTTAAGTCACTAGCAATTTTGAATTTCTAGGATATTTATCAATTCATGAACATTTTTTTGAATTGGCAATATTTTTCCAAATTCATTAACATTGTTTAAAACACAAAGTTTTTAAAAAAATATAAACTTTTTTTATTCCCTGAACATTTGTTTTCAAAATTGTGAATATCTTGTAAAAGAATCACGAACATTTTTTGAATACAACAACATTTATGAATTATTAAACATTTTATTTCATCTTTCATTTTTTTTCAAATTTTCGGAACCTTTTTTAGTTCCCAGATATTCAAAATAGAAAGAAACATAAACGAAAATATAAAACCAAATTAAAAAACAGGTCATCCCGACATCGGCCGGCCCAAACAGGCGCGTTGTGCCATCTTCCAACGTCCAGGGCGCAGTATAGGAGGTTCCCACTGCCTGGGCCGTCCCAGGTGGTGATTCCTCTGTATGAAACGTATTTTGTCACTTATCGGTGGCATCGGTGGGTAATATTTTCCACTTTTGGGGGCAGTTTAGATGACGTACCGTCAAAAGCAATAGCCCCTTTTTTATTTATTAGTAGGTATAGATATAGATATAGGTATAGACTACCAAATATGCCGGTGCGGATGATTATGCAAGTGTGGTAGATATAAAAAATAGTATGAACTAAATGCCAGGATAAGATATGGACTTTAAAAATGTCATTTCACAAACTATGTCTAAGTGATGTCATGATGAAATAAGGGACTTCTAAAAAGTCATTTCAAAAACAAACAATGTGATGGTCTGATCACGATTTAATTTCCTAAGGCGCCACAACAACATACTTTTTTGGCGAAACAAACTATATTGATAGACCCTGCCTGAGCTAGACTGATGAATGATGTGTCTTGTCTGGACCTAGCGTATCGGTGTTTACCATATATCAGTACCGTGGTACCAGAATAAACATAGCCGTGTATGAAGGCAAAATAGACATTTAGTCATTTTTATATAGCTTACAAAAACTAATCTATAGAAAGATATGTCAATTTTTAGGGCTCAACATTGTAAGAAATATGAAAACTTTTTTTAGCCCGACGCGGGGGACTAAATCAAATCATAAAACGACCTCTACAGATCCCATAATAAAACTTCTACGCAAGCTATGGTACGTTTTGTTCATTATTTAGAGGACTGTTTTAATTTTTGGCAACATTTTCTAAAATTTCATGTTCATTTTTTTCCAGAATAAGTTTTGAATACTGGAATATTTCTAAAGAATTATGAACATTTTTAATTTCATGAACATCTATTTGAGATTGTGATTTTTTTATAATATGCGAACAAAATTTTGAAATCAGGAACATTTTATGATTTTTCAAATATTTTTTGAATTAACAAACATTTTATGATTTCTTAATATATTTTTAAAGCTCACAACTTTTTGAAATTTGATTCTATTAAAAATCCTGAATTAACTTAAAGAAGGAAAAAACAAAAATGAAAAGGTAAAAAGCAAAATAGAGAACAGGGGACGCCACTACCCGCACATGGTGTAGGAACCAGGGATAGGAACCACGGAACCAGGGATCAAACCATGGTGTCCCGTGTGGTTGACCGACGCCTTAGACATTAGGCTGCCTGAGTGCTTGTGTTTCTGTTGGGGAACGTGGTAATAATTTAAAAAAATTCTACATATCACTAAGATCAATTTAAGAGATGCTAGCAACGAGAGAGAGGGAGTGCATCTTCATACCCTTGAAGATCGCTAAGCGGAAGCGTTACAAGAACGCGGTTGATGGAGTCGTACTCCCGGCGATTCAAATCGAGGAAGATCCGATCAAGCGTCGAACGGACGGCGCCTCCGCGTTCAACACACGTACAGTCTGGGAACGTCTCCTCCTTCTTGATCCAGTAAGGGGAGAGGAGAAGTTGAGGGAGAACTCCAGCAGCATGACGGCGTGGTGGTAATGGAGCTCGTGGTTCTCCGACAGAGCTTCACTAAGCACTACGGAGGAGGAGGTGTTGGGGAAGGGAGGGGTTGCGCCAGGGAAGGCGGTGCGGCGGGAGTCATTGATTCAAATCCAATAGTAGGTAAGTAGGTAGAAAAATAACTAGATAGCATTGAACTTACTTCGCTTCGCTATCTGACCTCTCTCTCCCTCACTATATATAGGGGGAAGGGGGAGAAGGAGGCGCCCTAGGGTTCCCTAGGGGAGGAGCGGCGGCCACAGAGGAAATCCTAGATGGGTTCGGGCGCCCCCACCCCTAGGAAACTTGCCCCCCAAGCCGGGAGGGGCGGCTGCCCTAGGGAAGGTGCCCCCACCTCTCCAGGTTACGTGAGAGGGGGTGGGCGGGGTGCACAGCCCCTTAGTGGGCTGGTGTGCCCCCTCCCCTTGACCCATAAGGCCCCCCAACGCTTGTCGGGGCCTCCGAAACACTTTTCGGTCACGCTGGTTGTCACACGGGTACTCCCAGAACAATTCCGTACTCCAATACCCTTCGTTCAATATATCGATTTTCATCTCCGGACCATTCTGGAGTTCCTCGTCACGTCCGAGATCTCATCCGGGACTCCTAACAACATTCAGTAACCACATACTATTCCCATTACAACTCTAGCGTAACCGAACCTTAAGAGTGTAGACCCTACGGGTTCGGGAACCATGCAGACATGACCGAGACACCTCTCCGGCCAATAACCAATAGCGGGATCTGGATACCCATATTGGCTCCCACATGTTCCACGATGATCTCATCGGATGAACCACGATGTCGGGGATTCAATCAATCCCGTATACAATTCTCTTTGTCCATCGGTATGTTACTTGCCCGAGATTCGATCGTCGGTATCCCTATACCTTGTTCAATCTCGTTACCGGTAAGTCTCTTTACTCGTTCCATAACACATGATCCCGTGACTAACTCCTTAGTCACATCGAGCTCACTATGATGATGCATTACCGAGTGGGCCCAGAGATACCTCTCCGTCACACAGAGTGACAAATCCCAGTCTCGATTTGTGCCAACCCAAAAGACACTTTTGGAGATACCTGTACTGCACCTTTATAGTCACCCAGTTACGTTGTGATGTTTGATACACCCAAAGCACTCCTATGATATCCGGAAGTTGCACAATCTCATGGTCTAAGGAAACGATACTTGACATTAGAAAAGCTCTAGCAAACGAACTACACGATCTTGTGTTATGCTTAGGATTGGGTCTTGTCCATCACATCATCTATAATACCTAAATAGTTCATCCCCACTATCCTAATTCTCTTGACATGCAGCCTATCCACCTCAGCAGCCCTGCCATGTCATCTTTTTTCTCCTTTTCTTCAATAAAATTGTGTGAATCAATTTCTATTTAGTATACGTGCCTAACTTTTCCTGTTGAACCAAACGAACAGTCAAGAGTAAAAAAAATCAAGTCATGCGTTATGGTCTTATGGATAGCCATCCAAATTAAAGGCAACTTCCGTGATTCCCTTCCTATTCCCCATGATCAAGTGGCTTGCTTCGTCCTTCCCGTCCCAGAGTCGCTTCCTTCAATCAGTTACGACCTAGGCAATCGAACAGACGTTGCTCCACTAAGCTGGTCCCTTGACCTCTCCACTACGATCTACTATAAAGGTTGGTTTCATAGCATGGTACTACCACATGGAAATCAAGAGACCCTTCGTGGTTCTTCTCCTCTTCCGCCCCACGCGGGCTAAGGCGGAGCGCCAGGTTCTGCACACCACGCGGTGATGTATCCGGTCGGCAGGCGGATGAGGATCTCCACGAGCACGTCGGCTGGCAAATGCGGGAGCGCGTCCATGGTGAAGGTGGAAGAGGAACTGAGGATCGTATCAAAAGCAGGAGAGGGTCCGCTACATGCCGCAGCCTCTGCAGCTTCTCTTGGCGACACTGCAGGTGATTAACCTTCATGATTTCTTATTCTATGTTGCCGGACGACCACAACACATGTAATGATGCAGGAATGTTGCCATCCACTCAATCTAAGCAACTGATTTTAGCTGCGTAAGGGGCAGCCCAAGATAAGTACGCGTACAGTTGGTCCTTTCAGGTCAAATGTCCAGTTCTTCGCTTCCCCTTCTCAGATTCATGTGATTTTTAATCTATGGATTCTATCAAATTGGCACACACACATAGATTTAACTAAATTATATACTTATGTGTAATTAGGAGGGTAATAGATAACGCATATTACATCTTTTGACAATGGCAAAATAAAAAAATTGTTCATATTACTAAATTATATTTTTTATCACATTCCTTTCTGTAATTATATATAGATGCCTGATGTTATGGAATAATATGAATATTTCATATGCAGCTCACATATGCCAACTGTCATTTCTTTCAAAATTCCCTTATGAGACGACCTCACATGCTACATGGTCAATCACACATTCAGCTTCCTACAGACTGCACTACGGATTGTACCAGAAATTAGTAATTAATTATGTTGCCTAAATTTATAATTAGTTTTTAGGGGAAATTTTAGAATTAGTTATTGGCAGAGTGATCGCCTTCATTTGTAATTATGAACTATCTTTAGTTTTTGTATCATAGTAAATCCTTCATACATTGTTCTATCCATAGCGTAATTACTTTGATCCTTTTCGAAATCTAGAAGGAAAAGATCAAAGAAGTTGATAAATGGTTTTCTGAATGTATGTGACTGAGAGACAATTCTTAGCCTTCAGATTTGTTATACCTCAGTCTATATGTAAGCAATTTTAGTATATTCCATTGACATGGATAATCTATTTGCTGATCTGTTTGTGCACGAATTCGTTCAGGAATGTCACTGTTCTCTGTATCCGTGTTGAGTTTCTCCTTAGCAATTATCACCTTCAGAGATTTGTAGTCTTTCTATTTTTGCCAAACATTTGTTCACACACAAGCTTTTACAGAAGTATTGTGTTCAATGTGGTAATAAAATTAATCGATTATTCCGTTGTATGCATGTAAATGATACATCCGTGAATGCGTTGTATCATCTACCATTATAATCGAATAGTGTATTTGTAACAAACATAGAATATTTTCTTTGATGTGACAATCTTTCCGAAAGCGCTCTTTTGATCCCGAGCTCGCATACTCCCTGATGAATAGGAAAATCCGAAAAAATATTCAAAAAATTCTGTTTTTTTTTGGTGATAAACATTGATGAAAGTTTTAACTTCCTGCAAATTTTCATGATGAAATAACATTGGTGGAGGTCCGGACAAAAAGAACAAAATTGATGCTCCAAAATGGTTCCAACAATAGTTTTTTCGGAGTATCAAATTTTTTTGGCCCGTACCTATAGGAATGTTATTTTATCACAAAAAAATTTGGTAAGTTAAAACTGTCATCAATGTTTATCTAAAAAAATATTCAGAAATTTTTGATTTTTTACCGATTCTTTACTATTATTTCCTAATTAGCTTCCAGTAATTCATAAATCTTATTGATGCATAAATTCTGCAGCAACGCGCGGGGTGTTATCTAGTTCTCCTAATGATGTTATCTTGTTATCAACGACATCCAATGTCCATGGTCAGGAAACCACAACCATATATTGATCAACGAGCTAGTCAACTAGAGGCTTACTAGGGACATGTTGCGGTCTATGTATTCACACATGTATTACGGTTTCTGGCTAATACAATTATAGCATGAACAATAGACAATTATCATGAACAAGGAAACATAATAATAACCATTTTATTATTGCCTCTAGGGCATATTTCCAACAGTTTCATGAGTGTATCAACATATAAGAACCGAACCCGATGGCTATTTTTAAATAAAACCGAATCATTTTACTTATGGATGGCATAGTGGGTAATTTATGGCAACTTCGGAGGCAATTTTCATGACGGACGACGAGAAGCAATAGTGTCTTTATTATTAGGGAAAGATATAGATTTTTAAAATATATGTTAAACATTTTTTTCAAATACATGTTGAATTTATTTTCAATAATGAAAAATATTTCTTTTGAACTATGAAATTATATGTTGTACATTGTTTATATATTTGTCACGAGCACATTTTTGAAACTTGTGATCTTTTAAAATGTGACGTACATTTTCTGAGCGTACGTGATATTTTGTTTCAATTTCACAAACATTTTTTTCTACATTGTACAATTGTTTTTAAATTTTACGTATATTGTTTTGAAACGTATGCCATTTTTAACATTTTGTATACACATGATTGACATTTCTTCGTATAGATAATAAACTTTTCTAATTTTTTCATTCACGTTATACACTTGTGTATGCATCAGAAACATTTTTCTGTACATGTTTAATATTTTCCAAATGCAAGAGTAACATTTAAAAAGTATGTAATTTATTTTAAATATGTATATAATATTAGAATATTTCTAATATAATCAAAATTAAAAAAACTAGCAATGTGAAGGAAAAACGAAACGAAACACGCACGACACTAACTTCACATGATTACTTATAACATGATTTCCCCCATGTCCTCAAGAACAAACGTAACTGCTCACAAAACATATTCATGTTCAAGATTAGATGAGTATTGAATATCATTAAGAATCTGAACATATGATCTTTCAGCAAATAAAGCAACTAGCATCAACTAGAGGATGTAATCAACAGTACTAGCAACCCACAGGTATCAATCTGAGATTTTGGGACAAAGATTGAGTACACGAGATGAACTAGGGTTTGAAATGAGATGGTGCTGGCGAATATGTTGATGAAGATTGGTCCTCCCATAATGAGAGGATTGTTGGTGATGTCGATGGCTTCGATCCCCCTCCCATAGGAAAGTTTCTCCGGCAGAAGCAAAAGTGCTCCTGTCCAGGTTCCGACGGCGGTGCTCCGTCTCGAAAGTCTTTTTTAGATTTTTTTTCTAGGGCAAATGGCATGATATTGGAGAAGATGGGCCCCGGAGGCCTGCCAGGGACACCACAAGCTCGGGGGGCGCGCCCCCAGGCTTGTGTCTTCCTAGTGGGGGCCCTCCTGGTATTTCTTTCACCAATATTTTTAATATATTTCAAAACAATTCTCGGTAAATTTTCAGGTCATTTAGAGTTGTAAAAAATAACTATCTCTGTTGTAGCCCTTTCCGGTCCAGAATTCCAACTGTCGGCAATCCCCCTCTTCATGTGAAACTTGCAAAATAAGAGAGAAAAGGCATAAGAATTGGATCATAAAGTGAAATAATAGTCCAAAACATAATAAATAAAAGTAGGAAAACATGATACAAAAATGGACGTGTCACCTTGGTGCTTGTCCCTTCTTCTCAGGTGTGGAGCAGCAATGGAGGTGTGCTTGGATGTATTCTTGGTGAATGAGATGAGATGGTGGTGGCTAGGGTTGAAGATGACTTATTTGGAGAGCCTCCCTAGCCTCCTCTCTTGATGGGCTTCATACAAGGGCTCAAGATGAGCCTAATCCTCTCCCAATCTCTTCTTTACGAGTCAAGGATCCCGTGGGATCAAACGGGGACGAAATCGGCGAAGAATCTCGTCTGGAAGGGCAATTTTGGAGCTCATGTCAAACAACCACTTAAACGACCCTGTGTGGTCGTTTGGAACGTCGTCTTTTGTGCTGATTTGTGATGTCCTTCTCTGGTAAAACGACTGCCATTTCTTCATACGAACTCATAATTTGACGTTCTTAGCCTTGTTGGATTCTTATGAACGACACCGTTCCATTTCTGGTCTTAGATCTTGATTTGGAGCACTTTGGAAATATAACTTTTTCCGACCTTCGAAACGGCTAAGTCCGACCCATGGCTAACTCCGTATAAATCCCATCCTTGGTCCTTTCATCATGCTTGGTCCTAGGTTGCTCCAAAACACCTATGGACACGAGAAAACAAGGAAAACTAACAAAACCTAAGTAAAACACTAAAAGTGCAATGCCCATAATGAAAAGTGTAGATACTGGTAATCATGCATAACGGACGACTATTTGGTTCAATGGGACATGATATATGAAGATAACATGCAACAAATGAGGCCTTAACATGCGTAAAATATAGAGCCATCACATTCAACCGAATGTTAGCTTCATCTTCTGAAGTGGGTGTCTCAGGATATGGAATGGTGTATCCGTTCTCCACAATTTCCCATAACTCAACACTGATGGCTTATAGTCTGATTTTCATTCTTCCTTGCCAGTAAACATAATCATTTCCATCGAAGTTAGGAAACGTTATAGAGTATGAGGATCTGCCTACATATGACATACTAAAAACTCCAAGGTTGTTAGACCTTTAATAAACAAAGATAGGGACTACCTGCTCTGATACCAACTGTTAGAACTGAGAGTATATCGACTAGAGGGGGTGAATGGGAGATTCAAAAATTCTTGCGAATGTTTTGAATTGAGCCCAAACACATCAGCGAAAAAGATTCAGTAGATAAGTAACTAAGCAAGGATCCTACTGAGGAATAAATCTTTCAAGATAGAACTCAATAATAGTTCGAGCATAGTAGAGAACTGGCTTAACTATCACGATGGTAAAACAATACACTACTAGTTGTAGCAACATGAGGGAAAACTAGAGATGAATAGCGAGGAAAAAACTACCAAAAGTTAATTAACTTTAACATTGAATGGTAGCTAAACGGAGCAAGATATGATACAAAGATTGAGTGCAAATGATAAATGATAAATGATCGAAGAAGCTATCGACACAGACCACGAAATATAACTGCTGAATGAAATGCATAACAATAATATGAACCGGTGGTGCTTGATGGCAACAAATGAATTTGGAAGACTAGTTCACCCTTCTTCCAAAGAACGATGTCTGGTTGGAGGGACTTGTGATTGAGTACAAAAGCAAACCTCTCTCCGTCCTATTCTCCTTCAACTAGAAGCTGATCAGACACCGGTTGCTCTCACTCATGGTAGATACTTGTCGACGATCTCCAAACCTTTGACATGATTTCTTCGCGAACCATAATTACTCTTGGTTGATGAAGATCTTGCTCAGTTAAGATAGCAACTCTTCAACACTCGAGCCGACTCCTATCCGTCTAGAGAGTGTGCAGCTCTCAAGAATAATAGGTGTTGGGGAACGTAGCATGCCATTTCAAAAAAATCCCTACGCTCACGCCAGATCTATCTAGGAGATGCATAGCAACGAGAGGGGGAGAGCATCTTCATACCCTTGAAGATCGCAAAGAGGAAGCATTTATCAACGTGGTTGATGTAGTCGTACACCTTCATGATCCATCCCGATCAAGTACCGGAAGTACGACACCTCCGTGTTCAGCACACGTTCAGCTCGATGATGTCCTCGCCTTCTTGATCCAGCAAGAGGGGCGAAGTAGTAGATGAGTTCCGGCAGCACGACGGCATGGTGATGGTGTTGGTGAAGAACAATCTCCGCAGGGCTTCGCCAAGCACAACAGAAACTATGACAGAGGATAAACTAGAGGGATGGGGTTGCTGACACACGGCTTGGTGTTTCTTGATGTGTTCCAGGTGATAGCCCTGCCCCTTTATTTATATGTTGAGTCCTGGGTTCAAAACTTGGAGTAAAAGCCTCCTCAAAGTCGGTTTTTCCCATAAGGAAGAGTCCTTCCCGGACTTCCAGGACCAGACGCCATAGTCCTTTGAAGGAAATATGCCCTAGAGGCAATAATAATGTTGTTATGTATACTTCCTTATATCATGATAAATGTTTATTATTCATGCTAGAATCGTATTAACCGGAAACTTAGTACATGTGTGAATACATAGACAAAACATAGTGTCCCTAGTATGCCTCTACTAGACTAGCTCGTTAATCAAAGAGGGTTAAGTTTCCTGACCATAGACATGTGTTGTCATTTGATGAACATGATCACGTCATTAGAGAATGATGTGATGCACAAGACCCATCAGTTAGCTTAGCATAATGATTGTTTAGTTTTATTTCTATTGCTTTCTTCATGACTTGTACACATTCCTCTGACTACGAGATTATGCAACTCCTGAATACCGGAGGAACACCTTGTGTGCTATCAAACGACACAACGTAACTGGGTGATTATAAAGATGTTGTATAGATGTCTCCGAAGGTGTTTGTTGAGTTGGGATAGATCAAGATTAGGATTTGTCACTCCGAGTATCGGAGAGGTATCTCTGGGCCCTCTCGGTAATGCCCATCACTATAAGCCTTGCAAGTAATGTGACTAATGAGTTAGTTGCGGGATGATGCATTACGGAAGAAGTAAAGAGACTTGCCGGTAACGAGATTGAACTAGGTATGAGGTTACCGACGATCGAATCTCGGGCAAGTAACATACTGATGACAAAGGGAATGACGTATGTTGTTATGCGGTTTGACCGATAAAGATCTTCGTAGAATATGTAGGAGCCAATATGAGCATCCAGGTTCCGCGATTGGTTATTGACCGGAGATGTGTCTCGGTCATGTCTACATAGTTCTCGAACCTGTAGGGTCCGCACGCTTACCGTTTGATGACGATTTGTATTATGAGTTATGTGTTTTGGTGACCGAAGTTTGTTGGGACTCCCGGATGAGATCACGGACACGACGAGGAGTCTTGAAATGGCGAGAGGTAAAGATTCATATATTGGAAGGTTATATTCGGACATCGGAATGGTTCCGAGTGATTCGGGTATTTTTCCGTAGTACCGAGGGGTTACTAGAACCCCCCGGGGAAGTGTTGGGCCAACATGGGCCTCAGGGAGAGAGAGGGAAGCCTGTGGGGGGTGGCCGCGCGCCCCCTCCTAGGGAGTCTGAATATGACAAGGAGGATGGACGGTGCCCCCCTTCCCTTTCCCTCTCCCTCTCCCTCTCCTTCCTATTCTCTCCGGTGGAGAAAGGAACAGGGGGAGGCCGAATCCTACTTGGACTAGGAGTCCAAGTAGGACTCCCCCACATGGCGTGCCCCTCCTGGCCACCGGCCTCTCTCCCCCTCCTTTATATACGTGGGCAGGGGCACCCCAAAGGCACACCAAGATTTCTCTTAGCCATGTGCGGTGCCCCCCTCCACAGTTTACTCCTCCGGTCATAGCGTCGTAGTGCTTAGGCGAAGCCCTGCATGGATCACATCACCATCACCGTCACCACGCCGTCGTGCTGACGAAACTCTCCCTCAACCCTCTACTGGATCAAGAGCTCGAGGGACGTCATCGAGCTGAATGTGTGCTGAACACGGAGATGCCGTATGTTCGGTACTTGGATCCGTTGGATCGTGAAGACGTTCGACTATATCAACCGCGTTAACACAAAGAGTTGTGGGCGATAATCGTCATGCTGCTTACCACCAACGTCTTACTTTGATTCGCCAGTATTGTTGGATGAAGCGGCCCGGGCCGACATTACATGACCTTGTTCATCAGACTGGTTCTACCGACATGCTTTGCACACAGGTGGTTGACGGGTGTCTGTTTCTCCAACTTTAGTTGAATCGAGTTTGACTACAGCCGGTCCTTGTTGAAGGTTAAAACAACACACTTGACGAAAAATCGTTGTGGTTTTGATGCGTAGGTAAGAATAATTCTAGCTAGAAGCCAGTAGCAGCCACGTAAAACTTGCAACAACAAAGTAGAGGATGTCTAACTTGTTTTTGCAGGGCATGTTGTGATGTGATATGGTCAAGACCTGATGAGATATAAACTGTTGTATGAGATGATCATGTTTTGTAAAAGTTATCGAAAACTGACAGGAGCCTTATGGTTGTCGCTTTATTGTATGAAATGCAATCGCCATGTAATTTCTTTACTTTATCACTATGCGGTACGATAGTTGTAGAAGCAATAGTTGGCGAGACGACAACGAAGCTATGATGGAGATCAAGGTGTCAAGCCGGTGAGGATGGAGATCATGACGGTGCTTTGGAGATGGAGATCGAAGGCACAAGATGATGATGGCCTTATCATGTCACATATTTTGGTTGCATGTGATGTTTATCCTTGATGCATCTTATTTTGCTTAGTACGGCGGTAGCATTAAAGATGATCCCTCACTAAATTTCAAGGTATAAGTGTTCTCCCTGAGTATGCACCGTTGCTACAGTTTGTCATGCCGAGACACCATATGATGATCGGGTGTGATAAGCTCTACATTCATATACAACGGGTGCAAGCTAGTTTTGCACGTGCAGAATACTTGGGTTAAACTTGACGAGCCTAGAATATGCAGATATGGCCTCGGAACACTAAGATCGAAAGGTCGAACGTGAATCATATAGTAGATATGATCAACATAGTGATGTTCACCATTGAAAACTACTCCATCTCACATGATGATCGGACATGGTTTAGTTGGTATGGATCACGTGATCATTTAGATGACTAGAGGGATGTCTATCTAAGTGGGAGTTCTTTAGTAATATGATTAATTGAACTTTAATTTATCATGAACTTAGTACCTGATAGTTTTTGCATATCTATGTTGTTATAGATCAATGGCCCATGCTACCATTCCCTTAAATTTTAATGCGTTCCTAGGGAAAGCTAAGTTGAAAGATGATGGTAGAAACTACATGGACCGGGTCCGTAACTTGAGGATTATCCTCATTGCTGCACAGAAAAATTATGTCCTGGAAGCACCGCTAGGTGCAAGACCCGCTGCAGGAGCAACTCTGGACGTTATGAACGTCTGGCAAAGCAAAGCTGATGACTACTCGATAGTTCAGTGTGCCATGATTTACGGCTTAGAATCGGGACTTCAGAGTCATTTTTAATGTCATGGAGCATATGCGATGTTCCAGGAGTTGAAGTTAATATTCAAGCAAATGGCCGAGTTGAGAGATATGAAGTCTCGAACAAGTTCTACAGCTGCAAGATGGAGGAGAATAGTTCTGTCAGTGAACACATACTCAGAATGTCTGGGTACCATAACCACTTGACTCAGCTAGGAGTTAATGTCCCTGATGATAGTGTCATTAACAGAGTTCTTCAATCACTGCCACCAAGCTATAAAGGCTTCATGATGAACTATAATATGCAAGGGATGGAAAAGAGAATTCCCAAGCTCTTCGCGATGCTAAAGGTTGCGGAGGTAGAAATCAAGAAGGAGCATCAAGTGTTGATGTTTAACAAGGCCACTAGTTTCAAGAAAAAAGACAAAGGGAAGAAGGGGAACTTCAAGAAGAAGAACATGCAAGTTGTTGCTCAAGGGAAGAAGCCCAAGTCTGGACCTAAGCCTGAAACCGAGTGCTTCTATTGCACAGGGACTGGTCACTGGAAGCGGAACTACCCCAAGTATTTGTCGGATAAGAAGGATGGCAAAGTGAAAGGTATATTTGATATACATGTCATTGATGTGTACCTTACTAATGCTCGTAGTAGCGCCTGGGTATTTATACTGGTTATGTTGCTCATAGTTGCAACTTGAAACATGGGCTACAGATTAAACGAAGATTGGCTAAGGACGAGATGATGATGCGCGTGGGAAATGGTTCCAAAGTCGATGTGATCGCCGTCAGCACGCTACCTCTACATCTACCGTCGGGATTAGTTTTAGACCTAAATAATTGTTATTTGGTGCCAGCGTTGAGCATGAAAATTATATCTGGATCTTGTTTGATGCAAGAGGTTATTCATTTAAATAAGAGAATAATGGTTGTTCTATTTATATGAGTAATATCTTTTATGATCATGCACCCTTGATGAGTGGTCTATTTTTGTTGAATCTCGACTGTAGTGATACACATATTCATAATATTGAAGACAAAAGATGCAAACTTAAGAATGATAGTGCAACTTATTTGTGGCACTGCCATTTAGGTCATATTGGTTTAAAGCACATGAAAAAACTCCATGTTGATGGGCTTTTGGAATCACTTGAACCATGCCTCATGGGCAAGATGATTAAGACTCCGTTCTCCGAAACAATGGAGCGAGCAACTGACTTGTTGGAAATAATACATACTGATGTATGCGGTCCGATGAGTGTTGAGGCTCGCGGCGGGTATCGTTATTTTCTAACCTTCATAGATGATTTGAGCAGATATGAGTATATCTACTTAATGAAACATAAGTCTGAAATATTTGAAAAGTTCAAAGAATTTCAGAGTGAAGTGGAAAATCATCGTAACAAGAACATAAAGTTTCTACGATGCGATCGTGGAGGTGAATATTTGAGTTATGAGTTTGGTCTTCATTTGAAACAATGTGGAATAGTTTCGCAACTCACGCCACCTGGAACACCACAGCGTAATGGTGTGTCCGAACATCGTAACCGTACTTTATTAGATATGATGCGATCTATGATATCTCTTACCAATTTACCGCTATCGTTTTGGGGTTATGCTTTAGAGACGGCTGCATTCATGTTAAATAGGGCACCATCTAAATCCATTGAGACGACACCATATGAACTGTGGTTTGGCAAGAAACCTAAGCCGTCGTTTCTTAAAGTTTGGGGCTGCGATGCTTATGTGAAAAAGTTTCAACCTGATAAGCTCGAACCCAAATCGGAGAAATGTGTCTTCATAGGATACCTAAAGGAGACTGTTGGATACACCTTCTATCATAGATCCGAAGGCAAGATATTCGTTGCTAAGAATGGATCTTTTCTAAAGAAGGAGTTTCTCTCGAAAGAAGTGAGTGGGAAGAAAGTAGAACTTGATGAGTTAAGTGTACCTTTTCCCGAATTGGAAAGCAGTTCATCATAGAAATCAGTTCCAGTGATTCCTACACCAATTAGTGAGAAAGCTAATGATGATGATCGTGAAACTTCAGATCAAGTTACTACCGAACCTCGTATGTCAACTAGAGTACGATTCGCACTAGAGTGGTACAGTAATCCTGTTCTGGAAGTCATGTTACTAGACCATGACGAACCTACGAACTATGAGGAAGCGATGATGAGCCCAGATTCCACGAAATGGCTTCAGGCCATGAAATCTGAGATGGGATCCATGTATGAGAACAAAGTGTGGACTTTGGTTGACTTTCCCGATGACCAGCAAGCCATAGAGAATAAATGGATTTTCAAGAAGAAGACTGACGCTGACGGTAATTGACGGTGTCCTGGACTAGGGGGTACTCACCACGTCATCTCCCGATCTGTTAGATTGGGCCAAGGACCCCCATGGCCGTATACTCATGGGCTAGCTCGGACATCTGCCTCGTACAAGGAAGATTCCACAAGACTTGACGATCAAGATAAGGACTCCACCCCACCGGCGTATTCGGCTAGGACTCTTGTTATCCTAGGCCTCTGGTGCATTATATAAACCGAGGCCATGCTAGTCGATAGAGATATACAACAATCATAACATAGGCTAGCTTCTAGGGTTTTAGCCTCTACGATCTCGCGGTAGATCAAATCTTGTAACACTCATATCATCAATATCAATCAAGCAGGACGTAGGGTATTACCTCCATCAAGAGGGCCCGAACCTAGGTAAACATCGTGTCCCCTGCCTCCTGTTACCATCGATTCTAGACGCACAGTTCGGAACCCCCTACCCGAGATCCACCGGTTTTGACACCGACATTGGTGCTTTAATTGAGAGTTCCGCTGTGTGATCGGCAAAAGGATCGATGGCTCGTCTGCAGGTCAACTGCGATGCCGGCATCTTCGTCGCCGGCTCGACTGGTCACCTTGGCTCGACCGAGGACCGTGCTCCATCTCCGATCGTCATGTTCGGATGAGGGCCTTCATCAACATCAACTCCGATCTCTATCAAGATCATGGAGGAATCATCCATGGAGCTCGGGGGCTCTACGTCAACATTGCCCTCGGGCGACCGTGCTGTTTTTCTAAATAGCAAACTTGTATCCGCTGCCACCACCTCTTATAGCATCGCTTTGACGATCCCTTTGGTGGAATTGTGCGGAATTGAGTCTACAACAACCCTGAAAAATTTCATCGAGTTCCGATGGAGGAATCTCCGACAATCTACGATATACCGGAGCCCTGTCAAATCTGGACGGGAATCTGGACGAGTTTAGGGCGTGGTATCCAGAGCCCAGCTCGGAGGTCCTTTGGAAGATCCAACCATTCATCTACTGCGTAAATCCCATATCTACCACCCCTCCAAATTTCAGCTCGATCCAATGGTTCAAACTCCGGGAAACTTCCGATGAGTGGACCAATTTTCGGATCTGTTTTCTGCGCGAATACGGTTCCGACCCGAATTCATGTTTCTTTATGAACGTGATATTGGACAACCTTTTTTAAGGAATTTTCTTCTATGGTATTGTGCATTGTTTTTAAACACGTACCCATAAAATTTTAGGCCTCCTTTGAGGTAATCTTCACCATCACGCTGGTGTCAAACCAGTCCGGCGGTATTGCTCCACGGCTGCCGACCTGCGCTAGACACGTCGCCGCTTTATTGAGCCGAGCTCAATTCCTTCGATCATCATCTCGGCAAGCCGAACAAGAGTTCGGCATCACAAAGGATAAATCATCACCAACATCCCTGCCCCACGGATTACACAGAGCGGGAACACAGGCATCGCCGCATGGTCACTTTATCAAACCGGCATTGTCCGCGTCACAAGTTATGACCTGCGTCGGCATGGCCGCACTATTGCTTCCTCAAGCCGATGTTCATCACGCCGAACTGCTTCAACACCTCGGCTGACACGGCAGCTGCAACGTCTCCTTACCGACCTGCTCCATCTCCTCGGCTAGACCATCTCTTCATCAACTTACTTCGGAGACTTCGGCGTCACCAGCCAACCAGCTTCATCGCATTAGCTGGACCACGGGCTTTTCCTCGGTGAGCCAACCTTTGCTAGCATCGCCAGGCTATCGCTTTATCACCCATCAGGCAATGGGTGTGCGGATCAATTCCCGATTTTGGGAGTCGCTTTTCTTCGGATTGCTACAACAAATAAACCAGGTGCTATTAATCCTAGTATTTTTGCTTGTTTGGGTTTATTTTTCTCAAGGAATTATTACTCTGGTTTGTCCATCATCTGTACACAGGTCTATCAAATGATGGCCGCATTAACGACAGTCGCGTGGTGGTTCGGTCAGTTTCCGTACATAGTCCGGCGAACGCCGCATCCGGAACTCGGACCGACTTGTGAATTCAGGCTTTGCCGCGCCTTTACCGCATCACGCCGACGTCCTGCATCGACATTGACTTCGGCGCCAGGCCATATTTCTTTTATTACTCACTTTTCATAAATTGTTTATTATGTAACGATTTTTTTAATTATTATTATTACTATTATCTCTGGTTTGCACTATTTTTTGTGCACAGGAAAATGATCCGGGGACTTCGGCATCACTTTGTCGGTCTGCATTGACCGTGCTATGTCACCACTTCGGCATGTCGAGCTCTCCGCTCCACCACCTCGGGACCGGCTTGGGGGATGGAACCTTGTCCCACATCAAGCTCGAACCGCGTCATCAATGCTGAACACATTAACCAGCTAAGTCGCTTTCATGCTCAAAGTTTTAATTTTTAATTTGTGTTCGGTTCGACCAAGCATTATACTTTTTTGGAAAAAGTTGCTTGTAAAAAATTTCCTTGTCTAAACTTTGTTTGTGACACGCATATTCAAATACCCCATTTATTTGGGGGCTTGCTTTATGAAGCTTTTCCTCTTGCATATGATTATACTTGTACGGCTTCGTTCCTTGTTCGTGTATTACGCCACAATATGCACCATATTGACTTAAGTGATTTGCAAGCTGGGTTGCCTGGCTCCTGTGCTTACCCCTACGTTCCCGATTGTTCGGCTAGGGAGTAAAGGGAGCACCTCTGCGATTGTCATGACCTGGTCCTCCGAGCTCTGACCTCAGACTGGGTGAAGCTAAAAGCTAGCGCTCTTATTGTTTTCAATCATGATCGGCACACAACGGAACTCATGAGTACAAAAAATCTATTGCACAAGTCTCATAGTAATAATGAGCACCGAAGAAAGGTATCGGTGGGGGTACTATTTTCTTCAAAGATGCTTCTTACACTTCGTCTGTAATATAGCATAAGTTCCCTGAGCGCGCTTTGTCTGTTACAGCCTTATGGCCCGGTTGCCTGGTTATCGGAAACACTGTCGATATTCTCGACAGGTGGAGTACATGACACTTTTCAGTCCTTGACCGAAGAGGGAGAAGCCGACGGTCGGTTAAGACACGTTTAAAGTTCGGTCGAACAAAGATATGATATTAGTACTTCGGTACATACAATCATTACACATAAAATTCTTTTACCAAAGTCACTTGGGGGCTCTTAAATTTATATGAGCCGTTTTATAATAAGTGTTCTTCTTTTTGGTTGTTGCAAAGTTTTTATTACTATTATTATTCATCACTCCTTTTTTCGACACGAGTGTGTGGTCACTAGTTGGGGAGCCTAATTTCTCTCTCAAAGCCGCTAGAGTTTAGTTTGCTAAACTGGCCTAATGAGAAGTACTTCGCCCTCGGGATAGGAGGTTGAAGCCGTAGGCTGACCCGCTTGAAGTCTTGAGATAGGATGTATCATGTTAAAGCACGACAGAAGCACTTTTTGTTCTAAAGTCCAATTTCCGGATTGGCACCGAACATTTGATCTTGTTCGGACGTCACATTTTTACCGACGTTTTTTGGTTTTCCAAGCTTATGGCACTTTTAAACTATTTGTGTGTTTCCAGCACAAGTCTCACAGTGCAATGCCGGACACCTTTATAGATTCGGCAAAAACATTCTCGGATCTCACTATATATACATTGGTTTCGAATTGTGTCTTCGGTCAATAGTTGGGTTGCCCGGCTCCTGCGCTTGCCTCCTACGTTGCGCTTTGTTCGGCTAGGTGTGAAAAGGGAGAACCACTGCGATTGTGCTTCTAGCTCACATGGTTAAGCACCTCAGTGGAGAAAGCCGAAAACTGACTGTCACAATAAGCGTAAACTGGTCAGCAATCCGATGACGGTGTTAAATGACGGGCCATTCATAACAATGGCCGAAGTGTTTACGGCTTGACCTCGACTGTAGCCGAACACTACCGAGGGCTATTAACTGGCCTCCCAAACTAAATCCTCGATATTTTACTCTTACATTGGAGCTAAGGTTTGATGATCATGCTTAGCATGACAACCCAGAGAAAGGAACCGATAGCGGGACTATTTTCTTTGGAAGACATTTCTTCTATTAAACAATAATATAACATATCTCTCTACATACCTTTGTTTATAAAACCGTATGGCCAGATTGCCTTGTTTGTCGTAAATCTTTGCCCTCATAAAGGCTTTATAAAGTAGGACAAACACTCCCCGGCTTCTGGTCGGTTAACAAAGTTTTGTACAATGCGGATCTGAGCATTAATGACGTAAAGTACTTGGATACATAGAGTCATTACACATAATTTGTGACTTTACTATGGATATCGATCCTTAATTCGGCCACCCGTGCCCGCATTAAGGCTCGGGGCTACTGGGCTTCGGGCTTATTATTTACAAATATTAAAGGGGCACATCGATCCTTGATCTGGTGTTGCCACCCGACCAGTGTCTCGGGGGCTACTGCATTGCCTGTTCAATGCAGAAAATTTTAAGTGCAATACAGTTGCCGAGGAGATTTTGATCCTCAGGTTGGTCGGCCGCACCCAACCTGAGTCTCGAGGACTAAGCACGCCGCTTTTTGTGTCCCGAAGTATTCTGCCGAGCTAGGACTTGATCCTCAGGCCGATTTTGCAAATCAACCTAAGTCTCAGCGGCTACTGGGATCAGCGGTCTTACATCATCCTTCAGGTGCATCTCGGGTTTTAGACCGATACACACCTTGAGGGCTACTGGCTATATATCTCGGCAGAGAATAAATTGTAATATTGACAAAAAATCGGCCCACAGTCGGGGTGGTGCACCACCTCGGAAGCAGTCCGGCATAAAGCTCGGGCGCTAGTGGCTGACTCCATAGAGGGCATTTTCGGCATTAAGCTCGGCTAAACTCCTTCGAACTTCTTTGAACCAAGGTGATTTATGACACCTCGGATACAGTCCGGCGTTGGAGCTCGGATACAGTCCGGCGTTGGAGTTCGGATACATTCCGGCGTTAGAGCTGGGAAGCGGTCCGGCGTTGGTGCTCGGCTGCAAAAGATACCTCGAATGTAGTCCGGCGTTGGAGCTCGGACGCAAGAGGACGCTGCCGCCCAGGAACAACTTCAAACCTGAGGTGTGGCATAAAAATAACAAGGCATTGATAAAGGCCGGAAACTTAAAGGGGCTCCTGGATACCCGACGTGTGAACTCATCGAATGCATTTCGGCGATCCTCAAGATCGAAGATGAGAAGATTTGTTGAACCAGTTTTCAAGACCGACGACCGAAGATGAAGAATGGTTCGGAAGAATCGAGGAGCGTCCCTAACTTGAAGACCGGTTCAGGGGGCTACTGACGGTGTCCTGGACTAGGGGGTACTCACCACGTCATCTCCCGATCTGTTAGATTGGGCCGAGGACCCCCATGGCCGTATACTCATGGGCCAGTTTGGACAGTTGCCGCGTACAAGGAAGATTCCACAAGACTTGGCGATCAAGACAAGGACTCCACCCCACCGGCGTATTCAGCTAGGACTCTTGTTATCCTAGGCCTCTGGTGCATTATATAAACCAAGGCCAGGCTAGTCGATAGAGATATACAACAATCATACCATAGGCTAGCTTCTAGGGTTTTAGCCTCTACGATCTCGCGGTAGATCAACTCTTGCAACACTCATATCATCAATATCAATCAAGCAGGACGTAGGGTATTACCTCCATCAAGAGGGCCCGAACCTGGGTAAACATCGTGTCCCCTGCCTCCTGTTACCATCGATCCTAGATGCACAGTTCGGAACCCCCTATCCGAGATCCGCCGATTTTGACACCGACGGTAATGTTACTGTCTACAAAGCTCAACTTTTTGCGAAAGGTTTTCGACAAGTTCAAGGAGTTGACTATGATGAGACCTTCTGACCCATAGCGATGCTCAAGTCTGTCTTAATCATGTTAGCAATTGCCGCATTTTATGATTATGAAATTTGGCAAATGGATGTCAAAACTACATTCCTTAATGGATATCTTAAAGAAGAGTTGTATATGATGCAACCAGAAGGTTTTGTCGATCCTAAAGGTGCTAACAAAGTGTGCAAGCTCCAGCGATCCATTTATGGACTGGCGCAAGCCTCTCGGAGTTGGAATATACGCTTTGATAGTGTGATCAAAGCATATGGTTTTATATAGAATTTTGGAGAAGCCTGTATTTACAGGAAAGTGAGTGGGAGCTCTGTAGCATTTCTAATATTATATGTGGATGGCATATTGTTGATTGGAAATAATACAGAATTTCTGGATAGCATAAATGGATACTTGAATAAGAATTTTTCAATGAAAGATCTCGGTGAAGCTGCTTATGTATTGGGCATCAAGATCTATAGAGATAGATCAAGATGCTTAATTGGACTTTCACAAAGCACATACCTTGATAATGTTTTGAAGAAGTTCGAAATGGATCAGTCATAGAAAGGGTTCTTGCCTGTGTTACAAGGTGTGAAGTTGAGTCAGACTCAATGCCCGACCACTGCAGAAGATAGAGAGGAAATGAAAGTCATTCCCTATGCCTCAGCCATAGGTTGTATCATGTATGCAATGATGTGTACTAGACCTGATGTGTGCCTTGCTATAAGTTTAGCAGGGAGATACCAAAGTAATCCGGGAGTGGATCACTGGACAGCGGTCAAAAACATCCTGAAATACCTGAAAAGGACTAAGAATATGTTTCTCATTTATGGAGGTGACAAAGAGCTTGTTATAAATGGTTACGTCGATGTAAGATTTGACACTGATCCGGATGACTCTAAGTCACAAACCAGATATGTATTTATATTGAATGGTGGAGCTGTCAGTTGGTGCAGTTCCAAGCAGAGCGTCATGACATGATCTACGTGTGAAGCGGAGTACATAGCTACTTCGAAAGCAGCAACTGAAGGAGTCTGGACGAAGGAGTTCATATCCGATCTAGGTGTAATACCTAGTGCATCGGGTCCAATGAAAATCTTTTGTGACAATACTGGAGCAATAGACTTGGCGAATGAATCCAGATTACACAAGAGAACCTAGCACATCAAGAGATGCTTCAATTCCATCTGCGATCAAGTCAAGGAGGGATACATAGAGATTTGCAAGATACATACAGATCTAAATGTTGCAGACCCGTTGACCAAGCCTCTCTCACGAGCAAAACATGATCAGCACCAAGACTCCATGGATGTTAGAATCATTACTATGTAATCCATATTATTGACTCTAGTGCAAGTGGGAGACTGAAGGAAATATGCCATAGAGGCAATAATAAAGTTGTTATTTATATTTCCTTATATCATGATAAATGTTTATTATTCATGCTAGAATTGTATTAACCAGAAACTTAGTACATGTGTGAATACATAGACAAAATAGAGTGTCCCTAGTATGCATCTACTAGACTAGCTTGTTAATCAAAGATGGTTAAGTTTCCTGACCATAGACATGTGTTGTTATTTGATGAACGGGATCACATCATTGGAGAATGATGTGATGGATAAGACCCATCTGTTAGCATAGCATAATGATAGTTTAGTTTTATTGCTATTGCTTTCTTCATGACTTATGCATATTCCTCTAACTATGAGATTATGCAACTCTCGAATACCGGAGGAACACCTTGTGTGCTATCAAATGTCACAACGTAACTGGGTGATTATAAAGATGCTCTATAGGTGTCTCTGAAGGTGTTTGTTGAGTTGGCATAGATCAAGATTAGGATTTGTCACTCCGAGTATCGGAGAGGTATCTCTGGGCCCTCTCGGTAATGCACATCACTATAAGCCTTGCAAGCAACGTGACTAATGAGTTAGTTGCGGGATGATGCATTACAGAACGAGTAAAGAGACTTGTAGGTAACGAGATTGAACTAGGTATGAGGATACCGACGATCGAATCTCGGGCAAGTAACATACCGATTGCAAAGGGAATGACGTATGTTGTTATGCGATTTGACCGATAAAGATCTTTGTAGAATATGTAGGAGCCAATATGAGCATCCAGGTTCTGCTATTGGTTATTGACCGGAGATGTGTCTCGGTCATGTCTACATAGTTCTTGAACCCGTAGGGTCCGCACGCTTAACGTTCGATGACGATTTCTATTACGAGTTATGTGTTTTGGTGACTGGAGTTTGTTAGAAGTCCCGGATGATATCACAGACATGACGAGGAGTCTCGAAATGGTCGAGAGGTAAAGATTCATATATTGGAAGGTTATATTCGGACATCGGAATGGTTCCGAGTGATTCTGGTATTTTTTCGGAGTACCGAGGGGTTACCGGAACCCCCCCGGGAAAGTGTTGGGCCAACATGGGCCTAAGGGAGAGAGAGGGAAGCCCGCAGGTGGTGGTCGTGCACCCCCCTCCTAGGGAGTTATAATAGGACAAGGAGGAGGGGGCGGCGCCCCCCTTCCCTTTCCCTCTCCCTCTCCTTCCTATTCCCTCTGGTGGAGAAAGGAAATGGGGGGGGGGGGCGAATCCTACTTGGACTAGGAGTCCAAGTAGGACTCCTCCCATAGCGTGCCCCTCCTGGCCGCCGGCCTCTGTCCCCCTCCTTTATATACATGGGCAGGGGCACACCAAGATTTCTCTTAGCCGTGTGCGGTGCCCCCTCCACAGTTTACTCCTCCGGCCATAGCGTCGTAGTGCTTAGGCGAAGCCCTGTGCCGATCACATCACCATCACCGTCACCACACCGTCATGCTGATGGAACTCTCCCTTGACCCTCTATTGGATCAAGAGCTCGAGGGACGTCATCAAGCTGAACGTGTGCTGAACACGGAGGTGCCGTACGTTCGGTACTTGGATCGGTTGGATCGTGCAGACGTTTGACTACATCAACCGCGTTAACCAAACGTTCCCGCTTTCGGTCTACGAGGGTACGTGGACACACTCTCCCCGTCTCGTTGCTATGCATCTCCTAGATAGATCTTGCGTGATCGTAGGAATTTTTTTGAAATTGCATGCTATGTTCCCCAACATCCTTGGCATCTAGCCCAGACGCCATGGGCCTTGGCGTCTGGCCGAGGGCTAGACGCCAAGGTCTCTGGCATTTGGCCCCCTGGCCTTCGCAAAACTCCATTTGCACCAACCTAAAGCCTCGTGGGCTTCACCCCTTGGCCGAACCATATCATCCTACATATCAATATTTACCTCCGGACCATTCTGGAGCTCCTCGTCATGCCCGTGATCTCATCTAGGACTCCGAACAACATTCGGTCACCAACATACATAACTCATACAGTAGTATATCGTCAACGAACGTTAAGCATGCGGATCGTACAGGTTCGAGAACAATGTAGAAATGACCGAGACACCTCTTCGGTCAATAACCAATAGCGGAACCTGGATGCCCATATTGGCTCCTACATATTCTATGAAGATCTTTATCGGTCGGACCTTTTGACAACATACGTCATTCCCTTTGTTCATCAGTATGTTACTTGCCCGAGCCGATCGTCGGTATCTTCATACCTAGTTCAATCTCATTACCGGCAAGCCTCTTTACTCGTTCTGTAATACATCACCTCGTGACTAACTCCTTGGTTGTTTGCTTGCGAGCTTATGATGTGTATTACCGAGAGGGCCCGGAGATACCTCTCCGGTACTCAGAGTGACAAATCCTAATCTCGATCTATGCCAACCCAACAAACACCTTCGGAGATACCTGTAGAGCATCCTTATAATCATCTAGTTACATTGTGACGTTTGATAGCACACAAGGTATTCCTCCGGTATCCGAGAGTTGAATAATCTCGTAGTCAAAGGAATATGTATAATTAAGTCATGAAGAAAGCAATAGCAATAAAACTTAACGATCATTATGCTAAGCTAACGGATGGGTCTTGTCCATCACATCATTCTCCTAATGATGTGATCCCGTTAATCAAATGACAACACATGTCTATGGTTAGGAAACTTAACCATCTTTGATCAACGAGCTAGACACGGTGTTTTGTCTACGTATCTGTCAGCGTCCTGGGAACGGGGTAGCCAGACTTGCCTGCCCGCGGCCCAGGGCGTGGCTCCACCAGCGGCATGGTACAGCCCACCTTCATTAGCTACCATTCAAGACCCTCGCGAGGGGACAAGCCTCGCGAGGCGGACGATGCAAGACCTCCTCAGGGGCAGCCTCCCTAGGCTGACTCCTGAGGGGCGGAGATGTCTATGCAAGGGGCACCTCGCGAGGAGCACGTGACATGAGCCATGACGACCAAGGCCAGGCGGGCACCAGCATGCGCAGAGTACCCGTTGCCTCTTTGGTGCTAAAGGGGCAAGCGCATGCGAGGATTCCCGAGGCATCAGGCAAATGTTTCCATATTGGTGCAACGGGACCAAGACCAGTAGGACGGCAGGACGGAGGTCACCGCGGCGCCCATGACGGCGTCACCACCAAGGCCTTTCACAGGCGAAGACCACCTTTTGTCAGGATAGCTTGTACTAGTTGTCCCCCTTCAAATTGAACATTGTGGGATCTCTTCCTGCCTAATATTTGGGAAGAGGAACAGGGCCTCTATAAATAGGACTAGCCACCACCATAGGAGGAGGGGACCATCCGCACACACACAAGCTCATCGAGCTCAAGAACACCTCTCCTCGGGAGGCTGTTCATCCCTTGTACTTATTCATCCTCAGCCTACAAGGCAATCCACCACACCACACTGGAGTAGGGTATTACACCACGACGGTGGCCCGGACCATTATAAACTCCTGTGTCCCTTGTTCTTCGGGTTCAGCAAGCTAGGCCTAGAGATCGTTGCGAGAGTGGGCTCGCGGGGGAGAGAGATCTTTGTGCGCATCCCAGTGATCGAACCTCAAGGGTTTGCCGAAACGTGTAATCCGACATTTGGCACGCTGGGTTGGGGTGCACTGAAGCCTTTTCTTTCGTCGATCCACGTTCCACTGCTCCATCGCATCCATGTCTAACGCTCACCGATCCCGTGCTGAGTGCCACGCTGCCCTCGCCGCCCGCGTCGCCCAGACGACGCCCATTGGCGGACCTCCCCGCCATTCTCCATCACCTGCCTCCAACGCCACCACTAGCCCGGCAGCGAACGAGCAGCAGGCCTCATCGCTGCACCCCTCCGGGCGGCGGGACGGACGCTGAAGAAATATGCCCTAGAGGCAATAATAAAGTTATTATTTATTTCCTTATATCATGATAAAAGTTTATTATTCATGCTAGAATTGTATTAACCGGAAACATGATACATGTGTGAATACATAGACAAACAGAGTGTCACTAGTATGCCTCTACTTGACTAACTCGTTGATCAAAGATGGTTATGTTTCCTAGCCATAGACAAAGAGTTGTCATTTGATTAAACGGGATCGTATAATTAGGAGAATGATGTGATTGACTTGACCCATTCCGTTAGCTTAGCACTTGATCGTTTAGTTTGTTGCTATTGCTTTCTTCATGACTTATACATGTTCCTATGACTATAAGATTATGCAACTCCCGTTTACCGGAGGAACACTTTGTGTGCTACCAAACGTCACAACGTAACTGGGTGATTATAAAGGTGCTCTACAGGTGTCTCCTAAGGTACTTGTTGGGTTGGCATATTTCGAGATTAGGATTTGTCACTCCGATTGTGAGAGAGGTATCTCTGGGCCCACTCGGTAATACACATCACTTAAGCCTTGCAAGCATTGCAACTAATGATTTAGTTGTGGGATGATGTATTACGGAATGAGTAAAGAGACTTGCCGGTAACGAGATTGAACTAGGTATTGAGATACCGACGATCGAATCTCGGGCACGTAACATACCGATGACAAAGGGAACAACATATGTTGTTATGCAGTTTGACCGATAAAGATCTTCGTAGAACATGTAGGAGCCAATATGAGCATCCAGGTTCCGCTATTGGTTATTGACCGGAGACGTGTCTCGGTCATGTCTACATAGTTCTCAAACCCGTAGGATCCGCACGCTTAAAGTTCGATGACGGTTATATTATGAGTTTATGTGTTTTGATGTACCGAAGGTAGTTCCGAGTCCCAGATGTGATCATGGACATGACGAGGAGTCTCGAGATGGTCGAGACATGAAGATTGATATATTGGACGACTATATTCGGACACCGGAATGGTTCCAGGGGTTATCCTATATATACTGGAGTACCGGGGGGTTACCGGAACCCCCCCGGAGGTTAATGGGCCTCATGGGCCCAATTGGTGGAAAAGGAGAGGCAGGCCAAGGGGCAGCCATGCGCCCCTCCCCTCCCAAGTCCGAATTGGACTAGGAAGGGGGGCGGCAAACCCCCTTTACTTTCTCCCTCTTTCTCCTTCCCTCACCTCTCCTACTCCAACATGGAAAGGGGGGAGTCCTACTCCCGGTGGGAGTAGGACTCCTCATGGGGCGCGCCAAGGGTGGCCGGCCCCCTCCCCCTCCTCTACTCCTTTATATACAGGGACGGAGGCACCCCCTAGAGACACAATAATTGATCTCTTGGATCTCTTAGCCGTGTGCGGTGCCCCCTCCACCATAATCCACCTCGGTCATATCATAGCAGTGCTTAGGCGAAGCCCTGTGTCGGTAGAACATCATCATCGTCACCACGCCGTCATGCTGATGGAACTCTCCCTCAAAGCTCGGCTGGATCGGAGTTCGAGGGACGTCATCGAGTTGAACGTGTGCAGAACTCGGAGGTGCCATGCGCTCGGTGCTTGATCGGTTGGATTGTGAAGACGTACGACTACATCAACCGCGTTGTGCTAACGCTTCCGCTTTCGGTCTACGAGGGTACGTGGACACACTCTCCTCTCTCGTTGCTATGCATCACCATGATCTTGCGTGTGCGTAGGAATTTTTTTGAAATTACTACGTTCCCCAACAGTGGCATCCGAGCCAGGTTTTATGCGTAGATGTTATATGCATGAGTAGAACACAAGTGAGTTGTGGGCGATATAAGTCATACTTCTTACCAGCATGCCATACTTTGGTTCGGCGGTATTGTTGGATGAAGCGGCCCGGACCGACATTACGCGTACGCTTGCGCGAGACTGGTTCTACCGACGTGCTTCGCACACAGGTGGCTGGCGGGTGTCAGTTTCTCCAACTTTAGTTGAACCGAGTGTGGCTACGCCCGGTCCTTGAGAAGGTTAAAACAACACTAACTTGACGAACTATCGTTGTGGTTTTGATGCATAGGTAAGAATGGTTCTTGCTCAGCCCGTAGCAGCCACCTAAAACTTGCAACAACAAAGTAGAGGATGTCTAACTTGTTTTTGCAGGGCATGTTGTGATGTGATATGGTCAAGACGTGATGAGATATAAGTTGTTGTTTGAGATGATCATGTTTTTCTGAAGTTATCGGCAACTGGCAAAAGCCTTATGGTTGTCTCTCTATTGCATAAGATGCAAGAGCCAAATAATTGCTTTACTTTATCGCTATGCGATAGCAATAGTTGCAAGAGTAATAGTTGGCGAGACGACCATGTGACGACACATTGATATAGATCAATATGATGGAGATCATGGTGTCATGCCGGTGACGATGGAGATCATGACGATGCTTTGTAGATAGAGATCAAAGGCACAAGATGATGATGGCCATATCATGTCACATATTATGATTGCATGTGCTGTTTATCTTTTATACATCTTATTTTTCTTAGTTCGGCGGTAGCTTTATAGGATGATCTCTCACTAAATTTCAAGGTATAAGTGTTCTCCCTGAGTATGCACCATTGTGAAAGTTCTTCGTGCTGAGACACCACGTGATGATCGGGTCTGATAGGCTCTATGTTCAAATACAACGGGTGCAAAACAGTTGCACACGTGGAATACTCAGGTTAAACTTGACGAGCCTAGCATATGCAGATATGGCCTCGGAACACTGAGACCGAAAGGTTGAGCGTGAATCATATAGAAGATATGATCAACATAGTGATGTTCGCCATTGAAGACTACTCCATCTCACGTGATGATCGGACATGGTTTAGTTGATTTGGATCACGTGATCACTTAGATGATTAGAGGGATGTGTATCTAAGTGGGAGTTCTTAAGTAATATGATTAATTGAACTTTAATTTATCATGAACTTAGTCCTGGTAGTATTAGCATATCTATGTTGAAGATCAATAGCTCACGTTTAGCTCCCCTATTTTATTTTTGATATGTTCCTAGAGAAAACTAAGTTGGAATATGTTAGTAGCAATGATGCAGATTGAATCAGTGATCTGAGGATTATCCTCATTGCTGCACAAAAGAATTATGTCCTTGATGCACCGCTAGGTGACAAACCTATTGCAGGATCAGATGCAGACATTATGAACATTTGGCTACCTCAATATGATGACTACTTGATAGTTTAGTGCATCATGCTTAACGTCTTAGAATCGGGACTTCAAAGACGTTTTGAACCTCATGGACCATATGAGATGTTCCAGGAGTTGAAGTTAATATTTCAAGCAAATACCTCGAGTTGAGAGATATGAAGTCTCCAACAAGTTCTATAGCTAAAAGATGGAGGAGAATAGCTCAAGAAGTGAGCATGTGCTCAGATTATTTGGGTACTACAATCGCTTGAATCAAGTGGGATTTAATCTTCCACATAAAATAATGATTGACAGAATTCTCTAGTCACCATCACCAAGTTAGTACAACTTCGTGATGAACTATAGTATGCAAGGGATGATGAAAACGATTCCCGAGCTTTTCATGATGATGAAATCGATGAAGGTAGAAATCAAGAAAGAGCATCAAGTGTTGATGATTAACAAGACCACTAGTTTCAAGAAAAGGTCAAAGGGAAAGAAAGGGAACTTCAAGAAGAACGGCAAGCAAGTTTCTGCTCAAGTGAAGAAGCCCAAGTCAGGACCTAAGCCTGAGACTAAGTGCTTCTACTGCAAAGGGACTGGTCACTGGAAGCGGAACTGCCCCAAGTATTTGGCGGATAAGAAGGATGGCAAAGTGAACAATGCTATATTTGATATACATGTTATTGATGTGTACTTTACTAGTGTTTATAGCAACCCCTCAGTATTTGATATTGGTTCAGTTGCTAAGAGTAGTAACTCGAAACGGGAGTTGCAGAATGAATAGATAATAGTTAAGGGTGAAGTGACGATGTGTATTGGAAGTGGTTCCAAGATTGATATGATCATCATCGCACACTCCCTATACTTTCGGGATTAGTGTTAAACCTAAATAAATGTTATTTGGTGTTTGCGTTGAGCATGAATATGATTTGATCATGTTTATTGCAATACGGTTATTCATTTAAGTTAGAGAATAATTGTTGTTTTGTTTACATGAATAAAACCTTCTATGGTCATACACCCAATGAAAATGGTTCATTGGATCTCGATCGTGGTGATACACATATTCATAATATTGAAGCCAAAAGATGCAAAGTTAATAATGATAGTGCAACTTATTTGTGGCACTGCCATTTAGGTCATATTGGTGTAAAGGGTTGACTACGATGAGATTTTCTCACTCGTAGCGATGCTTAAGTCTGTCCGAATCATGTTAGCAAATTGCCACATTTTATGAAATCTGACAAATGGATGTCAAAACTATATTCCTTAATGGATTTCTTAAAGAAGAGTTGTATATGATGCAACCAGAAGGTTTTGTCGATCCTAAAGGTGCTGACAAAATTTACAAGCTCCAGTAATCCATCTATGGACTGGTGCAAGCATCTCAGAGTTGGAATATATGCTTTGATGAGTTGATGAAAGCATATAGTTTTATACAGACTTGTGGTGAAGCATGTATTTACAAGAAAGTGAATGGGAGCACTACAACATTTCTGATAAGTATATGTGAATGACATATTGTTGATCGGAAAGAATGTAGATTTTTCTGGAAAGCATAAAGGAGTATTTGGAAGGAGTTTTTCAAAGAAAGACCTCGATGAAGCTGCTTACACATTGAGCATCAAGATCTATAGAGATAGATCAAGACGCTTGATAAGTTATTTCAATGAGTACATACCTTGACAAGATTTTGAAGTAGTTCAAAATGGAACAGTCAAAGAAGGAGTTCTTGCTTGTGTTGCAAGGTGTGAAGTTGAGTAAAGACTCAAAACCCGACCACAACAGAAAATAGAAAGAGAATGATAAGTCATTCCCTATGCCTCAGTCATAGGTTCTATAAAGTATGCTATATTGTTTACCAGTCCTATTGTATACCTTAGCATCTTTCTGGCAAGGGAGTACAATAGTGATCTAGGAGTAGATCACTGGACAGCGGTCAAAATTATCCTTAGAGGACTAAGGAAATATTTCTCGGTTATGGAGGTGATAAAAGAGTTTGTCGTAAAGAGTTACGTCGATGCAAGCTTTTTACATTGATCTAGATGACTCTAAGTCTCAGTCTGGATACATATTAAAAGTGGGAGCAATTAGCTAGAGTAGCTCCGTGCAGAGCATTGTAGACATAGAAATTTGCGAAATACATATAGATCTGAATGTTGCAGACCCGTAGACTAAACTTCTCTCACAAGCAAAACATGATCACTCTTTGGGTGTTAATTACATAGCGATGTGAACTAGATTATAGACTCTAGTAAACCCTTTGGGTATTAGTCACATGGAGATGTGAACTAATCGCATAAAGATGTGAACTAGATTATTGACTCTAGTGCAAGTGGGAGACTGAAGGAAATATGCCCTAGAGGCAATAATAAAGTTATTATTTATTTCCGTATATCATGATAAATGTTTATTATTCATGCTAGAATTGTATTAACCGGAAACATGATACATGTGTGAATACATAGACAAACAGAGTGTCACTAGTATGCCTCTACTTGACTAGCTCGTTGATCAAAGATGGTTATGTTTCCTAGCCATAGACAAAGAGTTGTCATTTGATTAAACAGGATCACATCATTAGGAGAATGATGTGATTGAATTGACCCATTCTGTTAGCTTAGCACTTGATCGTTTAGTTTGGTGCTATTGCTTTCTTCATGACTTATACATGTTCCTATGACTATGAGATTATGCAACTCCCGTTTATCAGAGGAACACTTTGTGTGCTACCAAACGTCACAACGTAACTGGGTGATTATAAAGGTGCTCTACAGGTGTCTCCGAAGGTACCTGTTGGGTTGGCGTATTTCGAGATTATGATTTGTCACTCCGATTGTCAGAGAGGTATCTCTGGGCCCACTCGGTAATACACATCACTTAAGCCTTGCAAGCATTGCAACTAATGAGTTAGTTGCGGGATGATGTATTACGGAACGAGTAAAGAGACTTTCCGGTAATGAGATTGAACTAGGTATTGAGATACCGACGATCGAATCTCGGGCAAGTAACATACCGATGACAAAGGGAACAACGTATGTTGTTATGCGGTTTGACCGATAAAGATCTTCGTAGAATATGTAGGAGACAATATAGCATCCAGGTTCCGCTATGGGTTATTGACCGAAGACGTGTCTCGGTCATGTCTACATAGTTCTCGAACCCGTAGGGTCCGCACACTTAAAGTTCGATGACGGTTATATTATGAGTTTATGTGTTTTGATGTACCGAAGGTAGTTCGGAGCCCCGGATGTGATCACGGACATGACAAGGAGTCTCGAAATGGTCGAGACATGAAGATTGATATATTGGACGACTATATTCGGACACCGGAATGGTTTCGGGGGTTATCGGATATATACCGGAGTACCGGGGGGTTACCGGAACCCCCCGGAGGTTAATGGGCCTCATGGGCCCAATTGGTGGAAGAGGAGAGGCATGCCAAGGGGCAGCCGCGCGCCCCTCCCCTCCCTAATCCGAATTGGACTAGGAAGGGGGCGGCAACCCCCCTTTCATTTCTCCCTCTTTCTCCTTCCCTCTCCTCTCCTACTCCAACATGGAAAGGGGGGAGTCCTACTCCCGATGGGAGTAGGACTCCTCATGGGGCGCGCCAAGGGTGGCCGGCCCCCTCCCCCTCCTCTACTCCTTTATATACGGGGAGGGAGACACCCCCTAGAGACACAACAATTGATCTCTTGGATCTCTTAGCTGTGTGTGATGCCCCCCTCCACCATAATCCACCTTGGTCATATCGTAGCAGTGCTTAGGCGAAGCCCTGTGTCGGTAGAACATCATCATCGTCACCACGCCGTCATGCTGATGGAACTCTCCCTCAAAGCTCGGCTAGATCGGAGTTCGAGGGACGTCATCGAGTTGAACGTGTGCAGAACTCGGAGGTGCCATGCGCTCGGTGCTTGATCGGTTGGATTGTGAAGACGTACGACTACATCAACCGCGTTGTGCTAACGCTTCCGCTTTCGGTCTACGAGGGTACGTGGACACACTCTCCTCTCTCGTTGCTATGCATCACCATGATCTTGCGTGTGCGTAGGATTTTTTTTGAAATTACTACGTTCCCCAACAGACGCACTGCCACCTCGTCACTGACTCCGGCCGGCTCGTCGTCCCACGCTCTTCGCGCGCCCACGGATGCATAGGCTGCGCTGCTCATGGCGCACGAGCTCCTGCGCTACCATCTAGTCGACGAACTCTACGATGACTGGCTCGACCGCATCGCCGAGCTCGTCAGCGCCGCTGGGGCTCTCCTGCACCGTCCCTTTCGCTACCTCGACCACCTCCAGCGGCGGGTGACGTCGCCCACGGAGCGCCTCCACCACCTCCACACCAAGACAACACCCTCGCACCAAGACGAGCGGTCCCGCGGCGCGACCCGCCGCGCCGGGTGCCCGCGCACGATGAAGGAAGCTGCCAAGAAGTCCGGGGCCACAAGGAAACGCTCCTGTGCATCTGGCACTGCTGCGTCAAGACTGCGTGCCGCCTGCGCTGGCGGCGCGTGGATATCAAGGTCAGGCCCTGCCTCCACGACGGGCTCCGGTGACCACAGCAAGTTGTCGCGCCTTCACTCCCGATCTGCACAGCGTCGTCTAGCCCGGCAAGTTCAAGCCAGACCTGCCTCCGCGCTACAACAGCACCCCCGACCCCGTGGAGTTCCTACAGCTCTATGAGCTAAGCATCGAGGCAGCCAACGACGATGAGAAGGTCATGGCGAATTGGTTCCCTATGGCCCCCAAAGATGGAGAGCGCTCATGGCTCCTGAACCTGCCCGCGGGATTGATCTCCTCCTAGGGCGAGATGCGCGAGCGTTTCGCCGCCAACTTCCAGGGCACTCACAACCGCCGCCGGCCACGGGTGACCTGTGGTGCATCAAGCAGCAGTCGGGGGAAACTCCACAGAAGTACATCCGGCGCTTCAACAGCGTCCGCCTCAGGATCCCTAAGGTGACATCATCTCTGCATTCTCCGATGGCGTCCGTGACATTAACATGAAGAAGGAACTCGCCATCCACGAGGAGCTATGCACGGCCCTGGAAATGTTCAACATGGCAACCAAGTGCGCGAGAGCCGAGGAAGGGCGCCTTTCCCTCCTCGAGCTCCTAGCTGCCGGTCAGGAGGACAAGAAGGCCAAGAGCAAGGACGTGAAGCGCAAGGGGGCTACCGTGCTTACAGCAGAGCCGAAGACGAAACGCGGCCGTGACCACCCCAAGTTGTCCAAGGCCAGCCGTCCATTCTACGCCTTCCACAACGTCCACAACCATAACACTAACGGTTGCCAGGAGCTCAGGGCCACCCGCAATGGGCGCTTCGGTCGGCGCCCCGAGCGCAACGACCGAGGCCACGACCGAGGAGGAGGACGAAGTGGAGGACGCTAGGACGACCATGGCCCCCGCCAGGAGTGGCGCGACCAGCCTCGTGAGGACCACTGGTAGGACCCGCCTTGCGAGGGTGCCTGGAGGGAGCAGCCTCATGAGGACCACCCTCAGGGCAACGCCGGCCTCCCTCCGCTGCCACCACCGCCAAGGAGGAACGACGACCATCATCAGGACGAGGGGCTGAGGGCTTCCAAGAGCCTCGTGCCATCGCCTGCATCTTGGGTGGTGCTCAAGCCCCAGCCTCTCAGCGTATCTTCAAGCAGTTTGCTCGTGAGGTGAACACAGACCTTCCCAGGCTCGAGGCCACATGCCCGCTCAGGTGGTCCAAGTGCACCATCACCATCAGCTCAGCGGACCAGCTCAAGCGCGCGACAACCATCGGCGTCCTTCTGATGCTCTGCTCACCTGTCATCAACAACGTTCAAGTCACCAAGACCCTCATCGATGGTGCGCAGGGCTCAACGTCATGTCCGTCGAGACGTTCGACAGCCTTCAGGTGCCATACGATCAGCTACAGCCTATCAAGCCTTTCTCAGGAGTGACCGACGGCTCCACCACCCCGATAGGGCAGGTTCGCCCCCTATCACCTTCGGCCAGCATGCCAACTACTGCACCGAGCTCATCGACTTCGACGTCACCAACATCCACCTGTCGTACAATGCCATCCTTAGGTATCCAGCCTTGGCCAAGTTTATGGCAGTGACTCACCATGGCTACAATGTCCTCAAGATGCCAGGGAGCGGCGGCGTCATCACGGTTCCGTGTGAAGAAAGAGATGCGATGTGCTCCCACGAGCATGCCTACCAGGCTGCAGCAGTTGAAAACCCCGACAATGAAGGCACCCTATACCCTCCTGAAGCCATCCCCAAGAAGAAGAAGCAGCTACTCCACCCAGGGCCTCAGGAGAGCGGCGTTTCCAGTGGTACCACCTCAGGACCTGCACCCGCAGATGGGGGGGCTCCCTTCCTCGCATAGGAAGGTGCACCCGGCGCCCTCCTCGGGCTGGGATCGAGGGCTCTCTTCTAGAGGGCCTTAGACCTAGTCAACATCACGAGGGAGGCGCTCGGGCACCACATGGAGGTGTGCTTCGCAGCATGTTTCCCTCAAGATGGCACGAGGCGTGGAGCGCCCAGTGCTTAGGAGTTCATCACCAAGGCGATCCAGGAGCTTCAAGAGGCAAGGGTCGTATGCAGCGACCGCTGCCCACCACCCGACATAGCTCCCCATCCTGGCGAGGATGGCGGGCTACGCGTCTGCGTCGACATTCCAGGGATCAACAAGGCCGCATCTCAGGGTCGTTTCTGGCCTTCGTGTGTTGGACGGTGTTAGGGTCCACCTCACAGCTATGTTCGCATGTCATTTGGCTTGCCGAGCGTGGCTGTCACCTTCCAGCGCCATCTGCAGAGCATCTTGGAGGCTCAGGAGGCCAGGCATCACGCTGTCCTGGAAGAAATTGTGATGGTTCTTCAAGAGCCACCTCGGCCTGCGGAACCTCCCGAGGCTCGGGACCCTGGCGGCTCATGAGGAACAACTCTTCGGCATGCATCTTCAGCTACTCCAACACCGCTCTAGCTACGGTATCAGGTGACTCTTTCCAGTTCATTCAGTTGGGGGCGCCCCTCGGGCGGCATCATCCCCAAGTCGCACGGGCATGTCCCTGCGACGTGTATCCTTTTGCATCT
This sequence comes from Triticum aestivum, assembly GCF_018294505.1. Classification (NCBI taxonomy): domain Eukaryota; kingdom Viridiplantae; phylum Streptophyta; class Magnoliopsida; order Poales; family Poaceae; genus Triticum; species Triticum aestivum. Next base: position 164,490,113 of record NC_057803.1, on the reverse strand, counting down.
CTAGCTTACTTTGATGGGGGAGCCCCTCGGGCTGCATCATCCCCAGGCCGCATGGGTCTGTCCCTGTGGCATGTATCGTTCCTGCATCTATCTAAACTAACCTGCCTCTTTGCTTGAGTCGTTCTATGATTATCACCTGCTTATCTGGTACTTCGATACCCCACCCGCGACCGCCCTCGTTACCACGGGAGTCGCGTGTCGGTTGTCTTTCTTTAGGATTCCTCGCATGAGTAGGCTAGGCACGGTCTATGCTCGGGTCCGTCCCTGCAGCGTCGATAAATCCCATGACTAAGCTCTGTCTGGCGGGCTAGCCCCGTTCACGTCACCTCCTGGGGTCATTGGTGTATGGCCTTCTCATGTGATCGCCTCAGGAAATTCGTTCGGCGCAGGTTGCCTAACCATCTTGCAGGACCGCTGAAGCTACCAAGAACCAAGACCAGGCGCAACCCGCCTTGAGGTAGGGCCACGTGAGTCCCGTGCTGGCTCACGAGTGCCCAGACACACCTCGTCTAGCCCTGCCGTGCAAGCCACGTGTCAGGGCGGAGTTGTACATGCCCCGGGGGCTCCACTCAGAGGGAGCCCTCACCCACGCACCAGTGGAAGCAACATGCTCCGCGCTAGCAGTCGACATGGTTGAGGAGCAACTATGCCCGTGCAAGTGCGGAAGCGCTACGCTCCGCGCTGGTGATAAACAACTGAGGGTGGCCCCCTGGCCGTACCAACCTCAGGGAGCCACTCGGCTCAGTGTCCAGCCTCACCGCAACGCTTCCCCCTTGGGAGGGTCGCGCGAGGGGGCTGGGCATGGGGGCTACGCTCAGGCCTCGCCTAGTGTACGCTGCCCTGCCAGGCCCCTCAGACCTGGTCGTCACGCACCCCTACCGAGCGAGGACCTTGACGAGGGCAGGTATGAAGGTTTGTTTGAGCGTCAAGGGGACTCTTGAGCATCGTGACTCAGGAACCTAACTGGCCACGTAGCCCCTCACTCCATGGTCCCGTCCTGGTGATCCGGACGGCCCAACGGCGGCTGACGTATGCGCGGGGTCGGGCCCTGCCGCCGTAGAACCCTAAGGCCTATTTCTGCATCTCCTTCCCGCAAGTCGTTTGCGCGTCAAGGGGGACTCCTGAGCATCGCAACTCAGGAGCCTAACTGGCCATGTAGCCCCTCACCCCTTGGTCCCATCCTGGTGATCCGGACGGCCCAACGGCGGCTGAGGTATGCGCGGGGTCGGGCCCTGCCGACGTAGAACATCAAGCAAACGGGAAGGAAATCGCGGAACCTAAATAAATCATTACACATCATAATGTTCCTTGATACGTCTCCAACGTATCTATAATTTTCTATTGTTCCATGCTATTATATTATCTGTTTTGGATGTTTAAAGGGCTTTAACATACCCTTTTATATTATTTTTGGGACTAACGTACTAATCAAAGGCCCAATGCAAATTGCTGTTTTTTTGCCTATTTCAGTGTTTCGCAGAAAAGGAATATCAAACAGAATCCAAACGGAATGAAACCTTCAGGAGAGTTATTTTTGGAACAAATGTGATCCAGGAGACTTGGAGTTGACGTCAAGAAAGAAGCGAGGAGGCCATGAGGCAGGGAGGCGCGCCCCCACCCTCGTGGGCCCCTCAGAGCTCCACCGACGTACTTGTTCCTCCTATATATACACATATACCCCGAAAACATCCATGAGCACCACGAAACCCTATTTCCACCGCCGCAACCTTCTATACCCATGAGATCCCATCTTGGGGCCTTTTCGGTGCACTGCTAGAGGGGGAATCGATCACGCAGGGCTTCTACATCAACACCATAGCCTCTCCGATAATGTGCGAGTAGTTTACCACAGACCTTCGGGTCCATAGTTATTAGCTAGATGGCTTCTTCTCTCTCTTTGGATCTCAATACAAGGTTCTCCTCGATTCTCTTGGAGATCTATTCAATGTAATTCTTTTTTGCGGTGTGTTTGTCGAGATCCGATGAATTGTGGGTTTATGATCAAGATTATCTATGAACAATATTTGATTCTTCTCTGAAATCTTTTACGCATGATTTAAATATCTTTGCAAGTCTCTTCGAATTATCAGTTTGGTTTGGCCTACTAGATTGATCTTTTTTACAATGGGAGAAGTGCTTAGCTTTGGGTTCAATCTTGCGGTGTCCTTTCCCAGTGATAGCAGGGGCAGCAAGGCACATATTGTATTATTGCCATCGAGGATAAAAAGATGGGGTTTATATCATATTGCTTGAGTTTATCCCTCTACATCATGTCATCTTGCCTAATGCGTTACTCTGTTCTTATGAACTTAATACTCTAGATGCATGCTGGATAGCGGTTGATGTGTGGAGTAATAGTAGATGCAGAATCGTTTCGGTCTACTTGTCGTGGACGTGATGCCTATATACATGATCATGCCTAGATATTCTCATAACTATGCGCTTTTCTATCAATTGCTCGACATTAATTTGTTCACCCACCGTAGAATTTGCTATCTTGAGAGAAGCCACTAGTGAAACCTATGGCCCCCGGGTCTATTCTCCATTATATTGTTCTCTCGTCAACAAGCTATTTCTATCGCCATTTATTTTGCAATCTTTATTTTCCAATCTATACAACAAAAATACCAAAAATATTTATCTTATTATCTTTATCAGATCTCACTTCCGTAAGTGACCGTGAAGGGATTGACAATCCCTTTATCGCGTTGGTTGCGAGGTTCTTGTTTGTTTGTACAGGTACGAGGGACTTGCGTGTAGTCACCTACTGGATTGATACCTTGGTTCTCAAAAATTGAGGGAAATACTTATGCTACTGTGCTGCATCACCCTTTCCTCTTCAAGGGAAAACCAACGCAAGCTTAAGAGGTAGCATTCCTTAACACCAAACGGAAGTTTTAACGCCTCCATGAGGCACGTCACGTGTTGCAGGGAAGCTCGCAGGAAAGTAAAAGCAGCAAGGAGAACTATCACCCGCGAGCTGGCCTCCTCTTCAGTCTCAGGAGCCATCACCAGGAAGTGTCCGCTCATCGGCAGCGCTGCCATCACCTGTGTCGTTGGCCTTGGTCGCAGGATTGGCGGCGCCATTAGCTGGAGGTGCGGTGTCGATGGCAAGGAACTTCTTCAATAGGGCCTCCACCTGGTCCTTCATGGCTTCGGTAGCGGCTGCGCATCACCCTTCCTCTATGGGATCGAGCAGCTTGTCAAGGTCGGCGTCAGGATCATGAAGATAGAGATGGTTGAAGACGCGTGTCAGGGCGGATGAGGAGTGCGTGGGGGCTTCCCCCTCCACCAGGGGACCGATTCCGTCGGCAACACCCTCGAGCGCCATGACAAGATGAGGGAGCAGCTGAGCAGGGCCTTCGTCATCAGTCGCCAGCGGCTTCTCCAAGCCCTTCTCATAGAAACCCTGCAGCACCGCATGGGACCTCTCCTCAAGATATCTGAAGGTCGTGCGGTCCTCGGCAAGAACCTTCGCCTTGGCCTCCAGCTGGGCCTTCTCCCCCGCCACCTTCTTCTCCAGCTCCTCCAGGCGGCTGCGTTCTGTGGCCTGCGCCCTCGCTGACTGCTCCAGCTCGGCGTCACGACTGGTAATGACATTGTCTCGGGCCTTCATCTTCTCCTCCTCAGCCCTGCGACCGCGCGCCTCAGCCGCGCGCTCGCTGTGCATGGTATCCAGCTCGGCTTCCATCGACCGGAAGCGCTCCTTGGTAGCCTCGACGTCCTTCAGAACCACCTAACGGGCGGTCGCGGCTTGGTTAATGGCTCGCTTGTCCTCCTCGGAAGCTGCCACGGCCTGGCCCAATGACGCCCTGACAGACGCGTCGGAGTGCAGTCAACCCGAGATCAGCCCCAGGCACCCCGCCACCAAGCGACGGTCGGCGCCTTGAAGATCATCCCACAGCCAGGTCAGCGCGGAAAGAGCCTCCCCCAGAGCATCAGGTGCATCAAAGGGATCATGTGCCAGCGGCATAACAGGAGGAGGAGGAGGCAGCGTTACCGCCACGGCTTGCGCGCTGGCAGTAGTGGAAGAAGGAACCAGGGGCCCCTGAGCCGTTGAAACATCAGCGGGCGAGCTGGGGGTAGGTACCTCTAGAGCCGGCTTGGCGGTGGAGATCTCCTTCTCCAGAGGCCGGTCCACCAGGCCTCGCGAGGAGGACCGAGCTGGAGTGGCATGGGCATCTTCGCCACCCTTCCGCGCTGGAGGAGGCGCGACCACGGCAGGCTGCTGGGTCATAGAAGGCATGGGCGCCCCTTCCTTCTTATTCTTCACCGCTGACGTTGGCCTGGCAGAGCAAGGAAGGGCGTCAAGCCAGAAAGGCTAACTCCCGAGGGGCGGAGATGTCTATGCAAGGGGCACCTCGCAAGGAGCGCGTGATGTGAGCCATGACGACCAAGGCCAGGCGGGCGCCAGCAGGCGCAGAGTACCCGTTGCCTCTTTGGTGCTAAAGGGGCAAGCGCAGGCGAGGATTCCCGAGGCATCAGGAAAAGGTTTCCATATTGGTGCAACAGAACCAAGACCAGCAAGACGGCAGGACGGAGGTCACTGTGGAGCCCATGATGGCGTTACCACCAGGGCGTTTGGCAGGCGAAGACCACCTTTTGTCGGGATAGCTTGTACTAGTTGCCCCCTTCAAATTGGACGTTGTGGGATCTCTTCCCGCCTAATATTTGGGAAGAGGACCATGGCCTCTATAAATAGGACTAGCCACCACCATAGGTGGAGGGGACCATCCGCACACACACAAGCTCATCGAGATCAAGAACACCTCTCCTCGGGAGACTGTTCATCCCTTGTACTTGTTCATCCTCAGCCTACAAGGCAATCCACCACACCACACTAGAGTAGGGTATTACACCACGATGGTGGCCCGAACCAGTATAAACTCTTATGTCCCTTGTTCTTCAGGTTTGGCGAGCTAGGCCTAGAGATCGTTGCGAGAGTGGGCTCGCGGGGGAGAGAGATCTCCGTGCACACACAGTGTTCGAACCTCAAGGGTTTGCCGGAACTCATAATCCGACAGTATCCACACATGTATCAAGTTTCCGGTTAATACAATTCTAGCATGAATAATAAACATTTATCATGATAGAAGGAAATGTAAAATAACAACTTTATTATTGCCTCTAGGGCATATTTCCTTCAGTCCCCCACTTGCACTAGAGTCAATAATCTAGTTCACATCTTTATGTGATTAACACCCATAGTTCACATCGCCATGTGACCAACACCCAAAGGGCTTACTAGAGTCAATAATCTAGTTCACATCGCTATGTGATTAACACACAAAGAGTACTAAGGTGTGATCATGTTTTGCTTGTGAGAGAAGTTTAGTCAACGGGTCTGCCACATTCAGATCCGTATGTATTTTGCAAATTTCTATGTCTGCAATGCTCTCAAATTCACAACTACTCAACTAGCATGACTCTAATATTACCATCCTCATATCTCAAAACAATCATCAAGTATCAAACTTCTCATAGTATTCAATGCACTCTATATGAAAGTTTTTATTATATCCCTCTTGGATGCCCATCATATTAGGACTAAATTCATAACCAAAGAAAATTACCATGCTGTTTAGAACTCTCAAAATAATATAAGTGAAGCATGAGAGTTCATCTATTTCTATAAAATAAAACTACCACCGTGCTCTAAAAGGATATAAGTGAAGCACTAGAGCAAATGACAAACTACTCTGAAAGATATAAGTGAAGATCAATGAGTAGTCGAATAATTATGCAACTATGTGAAGACTCTCTAACATTTAAGAATTTAAGATCTTGGTATTTTATTCAAACAGCAAGCAAAACAAAATAAAATGACATGTAAGAATATCAAACATCATGTGAAGAAGCAAAAACTTAGGATCAACCGATACTAACCGATAGTTGTTGAAGAAGAAAGGTGGGATGCCAACCGGGGCATCCCCGAGCTTAGACGCTTGAGACTTCTTGAAATATTATCTTGGGGTGCCTTGTTCATCCCCAATCTTGAGCTTTTGTGTCTCCTTAATTTCTCTCATATCACGGTCTCCCTAAATCTCAAAAGTTTCATCCACACAAAACTCAACAAGGACTCGTGAGATAAGTTAGTATATACCATTGCAAAAACCTTATCATACTCTACTGTAGAAAATCACTAAAATTATTATTCAACATTGCATACTAAATGCCTCTTCATATTTAATATTCCTATCCTCAAATAGAATCATTAAAGAAGCAAACATATGCAAACAATGCAAACATAACAGCAATCTGCTTAAACAGTACAGTCTGTAAAGAGTGCAGCAAGATCCATACTTCCCTTGAAAGAAAATTCCACTATAGTAAATTTATCAGATCTTAATATGAAAAAGGTTTCAACATTTTATCACATTCTGACTTTTCTAGGGAATTATTGCAACAGCGGTAAACTTTCTGTTTTCAAACAGCAACATGTGGACTTCTAAAATAGGCATAGTAAAGGCTATCAATGCCACTTTTATTGAAATAAAAGATGCAAAACATTGTTATAAATAACAGAAAGAAAATCTTAAAAAAATAAATTGACGCTCCAAGCAAAACACATATCATGTGGTGAATAAAAATATAGCTCCAAGTAAAGTTACCGATGAACGAAGACGGAAGAGGGGATGCCTTCCGGGACATCCCAAAGCTTAGGCTCTTGGCTATCCTTGAATATTACCTTGGGGTGACTTGGGAATCCCCAATCTTAGGCTCTTGCCACTCCTTATTTCATAGTCCATCGAATCCTTACCCAAAACTTGAAAACTTCACAACACAAAACTTAACAGAAAACTCGTAAGCTCCGTTAGTATAAGAAAATAAATCACCACTTCAAGGTACTGTAATGAACTCATTCTTTATTTATATTGGTGTTAAACCTACTGCATTCCAACTTCTCTATGGTTTATAAACTATTTTACTAGCCATAGATTCATCAAAATAAGTAAACAACACATGAAAAACAGAATCTGTCAAAAACAGAACAGTCTGTAGTAATCTGGATCAAACGTATATTCTGGAACTCATAAAATTCTCAAATAAATTTCTGGACCTGAGGAATATATCTATTAATCATCTGCAAAAAATAATTAACTAAATAGCACTCTCCAAATAAAAATGGCAGCAATTATCGTGAGCGCTAAAGTTTTTATTTTTTACAACATGATCAACAAGACTTTCCCCAAGTCTTCCCAAAGGTTCTACTTGGCACAAACACTAATTAAAAGCATAAAACCACATCTAAACAGAGGCTAGATGAATTATTTATTACTAAACAGGAATAAAAAGCAAGGAACAAAAACAAAGTTGGGTTGCCTCCCAACAAGCGCTATCGTTTAACGCCCCTAACTAGGCATGATGATTTCAATGATGCTCACATAGAGGATAAGAATTGAAACATAAAGAGAGCATCATGAAGAATATGACTAGCACATTTAAGTCTAACCCACTTTCTATGCATAGGGATTTTGTGAGCAAACAACTTGTGGGAACAATAATCAACTTGCATAGGAAGGTAAAACAAGCATAACTTCAAAACTTTAAGCACATAGAGAGGAAACTTGATATTATTTCAACTCCTACAAGCATATATTGCTCCCTCATAATAATTTTCAGTAGCATCATGAATGAATTCAACAATATAACCAGCACCTAAAGCATTCTTTTCATCATCTACAAGCATAGAAATTTTATTACTCTCCACATAAGCAAAATTCTTCTCATTCGGAATAATAGTGGGAACAAACTCAACAAAATAACTATCATGTGAGGCATAATCCAATTGAAAACTAAAATCATGATGACAAGTTTCATGGTTATCATTATTCTTTATAGCATACAAGTCATCACAATAATCATCATAGATAGCAACCTTGTTCTCTAATCAATTGGAACCTCTTCCGAAATAGTGGATTCATCACAAAATAAAGTCATGACCTCTCCAAACCCACTTTCATCAATATAATCATCATAAATAGGAGGCATGCTTTCATCATAATAAATTTGCTCATCAAAACTTGGGGGACAAAAAATATCATCTTCATCAAACATAGCTTCCCCAAGCTTGTGGCTTTGCATATCATTAGCATCATGGATATTCAAGGAATTCATACTAACAACATTGCAATCATGCTCATCATTCAAATATTTAGTGCCAAACATTCTAATGCATTCTTCTTCTAGCACTTGAGCACAATTATCAGAATCCTTATTCTCACGAAACACATTAAAAAGATGAAGCATATGAGGCATCCTTAATTACATTTTTTGTAGTTTTCTTTTATAAACTAAACTAGTGCTAAAACAAGAAACAAAAAGATTCGATTGCAAGATCTAAAGATATACCTTCAAGCACTCACCTCCCCGGCAACGGCGCCAGAAAAGAGCTTGATGTCTACTACACAACCTTCTTCTTGTAGATGTTGTTGGGCCTCCAAGTGCAGAGGTTTGTAGGATAGTAGCAAATTTCCCTCAAGTGGATGACCTAAGGTTTATCAATCCGTAGGAGGCGTAGTATGAATATGGTCTCTCTCAAGCAACCCTGCAACCAAATAACAAAGAGTCTCTTGTGTCCCCAACACACCCAATACAATGGTAAATTTTATAGGTGCACTAGTTCGGCGAAGAGATGGTGATACAAGTGGTATATGGATAGTAGATAATAGTTTTTGTAATCTGAAATTATAAAAACAGCAAGGTAACTAATGATAAAAGTGAGCGTAAACGGTATTGCAATGATAGGAAACAAGGCCTAGGGTTCATACTTTCACTAGTGCAAGTTCTCTCAACAATAATAACATAATTGGATCACATAACTATCCCTCAACATGCAACAAAGAGTCACTCCAAAGTCACTAATAGCGGAGAACAAACGAAGAGATTATGGTAGGGTACGAAACCACCTCAAAGTTATTCTTTCCAATCAATCCACTGGGCTATTCCTATAAGTGTCACAAACAGCCCTAGAGTTCATACTAGAATAATACCTTAAGACACAAATCAATCAAAACCCTAATGTCACCTAGATACTCCAATGTCACCTCAAGTATCCGTGGGTATGATTATACGATATGCATCACACAATCTTAGATTCATCTATTCAACCGACACACAGAACCTCAAAGAGTGCCCTAAAGTTTCTACCGGAGAATCACGACGAAAACGTGTGCCAACCCCTATGCATAGGTTCATGGGCGGAACTCGCAAGTTGATCACCAAAACATACATCAAGTGAATCACGTGATATCCCATTGTCACCATAGATATGCACGGCAAGACATACATCAAGTGTTCTCAAATCTTTGAAGACTCAATCCGATAAGATAACTTCGAAGGGAAAACTCAATCCATTACAAGAGAGTAGAGGGGGAGGAGAAATATAAGATCCAACTATAATAGCAAAGCTCGCGATACATCAAGATCGTGCCAAATCAAGAACACGAGAGAGAGAGAGAGAGAGAGAGAGAGAGAGAGAGAGATCAAACACATAGCTACTGGTACATACCCTCAGCCCCGAGGGAGAACTACTCCCTCCTCGTCATGAAGAGCACCGAGATGATGAAGATGGCCATCGGAGAGGGATTCCCCCTCCGGCAGGGTGCCGGAACAGGTCTAGATTGGTTTTTGGTGGCTACAGAGGCTTCTGGCGGCGGAACACCCGATCTATTGTGCTCCCTGATCGTTTTAGGGTATATGGAGATATATAGGCAGAAGAAGTACGTCAGGGGGGCCACGAGGGGCCCATGAGGGTGGAGGGTGCGCCCAGGGGGGTGAGCGCGCCCCCCTGCCTCATGGCTTCTTCGAAGCTCCCTTGACGTGGACTCCAAGTCTCCCGGGTTGCTTTCCTTCCAAAAATAAGTTCCGTGAAGTTTGAGGTCAATTGGACTCCGTTTGATTTTCCTTTTCTTCGAAACCCTAAAATAGGCAAAAGAACATAAACTGGCACTGGGCTCTGGGTTAATAGGTTAGTCCCAAAAATCATATAAAATAGCATATAAATGCATATCAAACATCCAAGGTTGATAATATAATAGCATGGAACAATAAAAAATTATAGATACGTTGGAGACGTATCAGCATCCCCAAGATTAATTCATGCTCGTCCTCGAGTAGGTAAATGATAAAAACGGAATTTTTGATGTGGAATGCTACCTAACATATTTCTCTAAGTAATTCTCTTTATTGTAGCATGAATGTTCAGATCCATAAGATTCAAGACAAAAGGTTAATATTGACATAAAATAATAATACTTCAAGCATACTAACAAAGCAATTATGTCTTCTCAAAATAACATGGCCAAAGAAAGCTATCCCTACAAAATCATATAGTCTGGCTATGCTACATCTTCACCACACAAAGTATTTAAATCATGCACAACCTCGATGACAAGCCAAGCAATTGTTTCATACTTTTGGTGTTCTCCAACTTTTTCAATCTTCACGCAATACATGAGTGTGAGCCATGGACATATCACTATAGGTGGAATAGAATGGTGGTTGTGGAGAAGACAAAAAGGAGAAGATAGTCTCACATGAACTAGGCGTATCAACGGGCTATGGAGATGCCCATCAATAGATATCAATGTGAGTGAGTAGGGATTGCCATGCAACGGATGCACTAGGGCTATAAATGTATGAAAGCTCAACAAAAGAAACTAGTGGGTGTGCATCCAACTCGCTTGCTCACGAAGACCTAGGGCACTTGAGGAGGCCCATCATTGGAATATACAAGCCAAGTTCTATAATGAAAGATTCCCACTAGTATATGAAAGTGACAACATAGGAGACTCTCTATCATGAAGATTATGGTGCTACTTTGAAGCACAAGTGTGGTAAAATGATAGTAGCATTGTCCCTTCTCTCTTTTTCTCTCATTTTTTTATTTTTTATTTGGGCCTTCTTCTTTTTTATGGCCTCTTTTTTTATTTGGGCTTCTTTGGCCTCCTTTTTTCTCATCGAGAGTCTCATCCCGACTTGTGGGGGAATCATAGTCTCCATCATCCTTTCCTCATTGGGACAATGCTCTAATAATGATGATCATCACACTTTTATTTTCTTACAACTCAAGAATTACAACTTGATACTTAGAACAAGATATGAATCTATATGAATGCCTCCGGCGGTGTACCAGGATGTGCAATGACTCATGAGTGACATGTATGAAAGAATTATGAACGGTGGCTTTGCCACAAATACAATGTCAACTACATGATCATGCAAAGCAATATGACAATGATGGAGCGTGTCATAATAAACGGAACGATGGAAGGTTGCATGGCAATATATCTCGGAATGGCTATTGAAATGCCATGATAGGTAGGTATGGTGGCTGTTTTGAGGAAGATATATGGTGGGTTTATGGTACCGGCGAAAGTTGCGCGGTACTAGAGAGGCTAGCAATGGTGGAAGGGTGAGAGTACGTATAATCCATGGACTCAACATTAGTCATAAAGATCTCACATACTTATTGCAAAAATCTATTAGTTATCGAAACAAAGTACTACGCGCATGCTCCTAGGGGGATAGATTGGTAGAAAAAGACCATCGCTCGTCCCCGACCGCCACTCATAAGGAAGCCAGTCAATAAATAAATCATGCTCCGACTTCATCGCATAACGGTTCACCATACGTGCATGCTACGGGAATCACAAACTTCAACACAAGTATTTCTCATATTCACAACTACTCAACTAGCATGACTCTAATATTACCATCCTCATATCTCAAAACAATCATCAAGTATCAAACTTCTCATAGTATTCAATGCACTCTATATGAAAGTTTTTATTATATCCCTCTTGGATGCCCATCATATTAGGACTAAATTCATAACCAAAGAAAATTACCATGCTGTTTAGAACTCTCAAAATAATATAAGTTAAGCATGAGAGTTCATCTATTTCTATAAAATAAAACTACCACCGTGCTCTAAAAGGATATAAGTGAAGCACTAGAGCAAATGACAAACTACTCTGAAAGATATAAGTGAAGATCAATGAGTAGTCGAATAATTATGCAACTATGTGAAGACTCTCTAACATTTAAGAATTTAAGATCTTGGAATTGTATTCAAACAACAAGCAAAACAAAATAAAATGACATCTAAGAATGGCAAACATCATGTGAAGAAGCAAAAACTTAGGATCAACCGATACTAACCGATAGTTGTTGAAGAAGAAAGGTGGGATGCCAACCGGGGCATCCCCAAGCTTAGACGCTTGAGACTTCTTGAAATATTATCTTGGGGTACCTTGGGCATCCCCAAGCTTGAGCTTTTGTGTCTCCTTAATTCCTCTCATATCACGGTCTCCCTAAATCTCAAAAGCTTCATCCACACAAAACTCAACAAGGACTCGTGAGATAAGTTAGTATAAACCATTGCAAAAACCTTATCACACTCTACTGTAGCAAATCACTAAAAGTATTATTCAACATTGCATACTAAATTCCTCTGCATATTTAATAGTCCTATACTCAAATAGAATCATTAAAGAAGCAAACATATGCAAACAATGCAAACATAACAGCAATCTGCTTAAACAGGACAGACTGTAAAGAGTGCAGCAAGATCCATACTTCCCTAGCTCCAAAAATTATGAAAGAAAATTCCAACTGTATTACATTTATCAGATCTTAATATGCAAAAGGTTTCAACATTTTATCACATTCTTACTTTTCTAGGGAATTATTGCAACAACGGTAAACTTTCTGTTTTCAAACAGCAACATGTGGACTTCTAAAATAGGCATAGTAAAAGCTATCAATGCTACTTTTATTGAAATAAAAGATGAAAAACATTGTTCTAAATAACAGCAAGCAAATCTTAACAAAATAAACTGACGCTCCAAGCAAAACACATATCATGTGGTGAATAAAAATATAGCTCCAAGTAAAGTTACCGATGAACGAAGACGAAAGAGGGGATGCCTTCCGGGGCATCCCCAAGCTTAGGCTCTTGGATATCCTTGAATATTACCTTGGGGCGTCTCGGGCATCCCCAAGCTTAGGCTCTTGCCACTCCTTATTCCATAGTCCATCGAATCCTTACCCAAAACTTGAAAACTTCACAACACAAAACTTAACAGAAAACTCGTAAGCTCCGTTAGTATAAGAAAATAAATCACCACTTGAAGTTACTGTAATGAACTCATTCTTTATTTATATTGGTGTTAAACCTACTGCATTCCAACTTCTCTATGGTTTATAAACTATTTTACTAGCCATAGATTCATCAAAATAAGTAAACAACACATGAAAAACAGAATCTGTCAAAAACAGAACAGTCTGTAGTAATCTGGATCAAACGTATATTTTGGAACTTATAAAATTCTCAAATAAATTTCTGGACGTGAGGAATTTATCTATTAATCATCTTCAAAAAGAATTAACTAAATATCACTCTCCAAATAAAAATGGCAGCAATTATCGTGAGCGCTAAAGTTTCTGTTTTTTACAGCATGATCAACAAGACTTTCCCCAAGTCTTCCCAAAGGTTCTACTTGGCACAAACACTAATTAAAAGCATAAAACCACATATAAACAGAGGCTAGATGAATTATTTATTAATAAACAGGAACAAAAAGGAAGGAACAAAAACAAAGTTGGGTTGCCTCCCAACAAGCGCTATCGTTTAACGCCCCTAACTAGGCATGATGATTTCAATGATGCTCACATAGAGGATAAGAATTGAAACATAAAGAGAGCATCATGAAGAATATGACTAGCACATTTAAGTCTAACCCACTTCCTATGCATAGGGATTTTGTGAGCCAACAACTTGTGGGAACAATAATCAACTTGCATAGGAAGGTAAAACAAGCATAACTTCAAAACTTTAAGCACATAGAGAGGAAACTTGATATTATTGCAACTCCTACAAGCATATCTTGCTCCCTCATAATAATTTTCAGTAGCATCATGAATGAATTCAACAATATAACCAGCACCTAAAGCATTTTTTTCATCATCTACAAGCATAGAAATTTTATTACTCTCCACATAAGCAAAATTATTCTCATTCGGAATAATAGTGGGAGCAAACTCAACAAAATAACTATCATGTGAGGCATAATCCAATTGAAAACTAAAATCATGATGACAAGTTTCATGGTTATCATTATTCTTTATAGCATACAAGTCATCACAATAATCATCATTGATAGCAACCTTGTTCTCATAATCAATTGGAACCTCTTCCGAAATAGTGGATTCATCACAAAATAAAGTCATGACCTCTCCAAACCCACTTTCATCAATATAATCATCATAAATAGGAGGCATGCTTTCATCATAATAAATTTGCTCATCAAAACTTGGGGGACAAAAAATATCATCTTCATCAAACATAGCTTCCCCAAGCTTTGCATATCATTAGCATCATGGATATTCAAGGAATTCATACTAACAACATTGCAATCATGCTCATCATTCAAATATTTAGTGCCAAACATTCTAATGCATTCTTCTTCTAGCACTTGAGCACAATTATCAGAATTCTTATTCTCATGAAAGACATTAAAAAGATGAAGCATATGAGGCATCCTTAATTCCATTTTTTGTAGTTTTCTTTTATAAACTAAACTAGTGTTAAAACAAGAAACAAAAAGATTTGATTGCAAGATCTAAAGATATACCTTCAAGCACTCACCTCCCCGGCAACGGCGCCAGAAAAGAGGTTGATGTCTACTACACAACCTTCTTCTTGTAGACGTTGTTGGGCCTCCAAGTGCAGAGGTTTGTAGGACAGTAGCAAATTTCCCTCAAGTGGATGGCCTAAGGTTTATCAATCCGTAGGAGGCGTAGGATGAATATGGTCTCTCTCAAGCAACCCTGCAACCAAATAACAAAGAGTCTCTTGTGTCCCCAACACACCCAATACAATGGTAAATTGTATAGGTGCACTAGTTCGGCGAAGAGATGGTGATACAAGTGGTATATGGATAGTAGATAATAGTTTTTGTAATCTCAAATTATAAAAACATCAAGGTAACTAATGATAACAGTGAGCGTAAACGGTATTGCAATGATAGGAAACAAGGCCTAGGGTTCATACTTTCACTAGTGCAAGTTCTCTCAACAATAATAACATAATTGGATCACATAACTATCCCTCAACATGCAACAAAGAGTCACTCCAAAGTCGCTAATAGCGAAGAACAAACGAAGAGATTATGGTAGGGTACGAAACCACCTCAAAGTTATTCTTTCCAATCAATCCATTGGGCTATTCCTATAAGTGTCACAAACAGCCCTAGAGTTCGTACTAGAATAACACCTTAAGACACAAATCAACCAAAACCCTAATGTCACCTAGATACTCCAATGTCACCTCAAGTATCCGTGGGTATGATTATATGATATGCATCACACAATCTCAGATTCATCTATTCAACCGACACATAGAACCTCAAAGAGTGCCCTAAAGTTTCTACCGGAGAATCACGACGAAAACGTGTGCCAACCCCCATGCATAGGTTCATGGGCGGAACCCGCAAGTTGATCACCAAAACATACATCAAGTGAATCACGTGATATCCCATTGTCACCACAGATATGCACGGCAAGACATACATCAAGTGTTCTCAAATCTTTGAAGACTCGATCCGATAAGATAACTTCAAAGGGAAAACTCAATCCATTACAAGAGAGTAGAGGGGGAGGAGAAATATAAGATCCAACTATAATAGCAAAGCTCGCGATACATCAAGATCATGCCAAATCAAGAACATGAGAGAGAGAGAGATCAAACACATAGCTACTGGTACATACCCTCAGCCCCGAGGGAGAACTACTCCCTCCTCGTCATGGAGAGCACCGGGATGATGAAGATGGCCACCGGAGAGGGATTCCCCCCTCCGGCAGGGTGCCGGAACGGTTCTAGATTGGTTTTTGGTGGCTACGGAGGCTTCTGGCGGCGGAACTCCCGATCTATTATGCTCCCCGATCATTTTAGGGTATATGGAGATATATAGGCGGAAGAAGTATGACAGGGGGGCCATGAGGGGCCCATGAGGGTGGAGGGCGCGCCCAGGGGGGTGGGTGTCGTGGGAACGATTCCGACAATAATAAGGTATATGGTAATGGAGCATGATCTATCGAGATGCAAATGGGTGACACGGTGGTTTTAGCGAGTTTGGGCCTCTCATGGTGGAGATAACAGCCCTACGTCTCGTGCTTCGGAGAGGCTTTGTTTTATCTTAGTCTATATCCGGAGATTACATGGTGTATTTGAGAGAGAGAGAGGAGAACGGATCTCCATGCCTCAAGCTAAATGGTGAGAAAGAGAGAGAGGTGGAAGAAAAAAGCCCCCTAGTCTAGTGGTGGGGGTGGCTTATATAGAGTGCGCCACCCCCTCACCTCCTATGTTACAAAGTGGGACATGAATGCCATAATGCCAGCCCACTACCAAGCCCTCACTATGAGAACGATGTCGACTTCTTTGCTGCCCGCTGGTCTTCGTATATCCGAGTGAGTCGTACGGTCGAGTGGTGAACTGTCATCCGAGTGGATGGTATGCTGCTTGGTCGAGTGGATAGTATGCTGCTTGTCCGAGTGGATAATATGTCTGTATGAAATTTATCTGGACCCACATGTTGTGTGGACCCCATGCTTCATGATATTTCGACCCTTCATGGGCCTACCTATTATGTGTATCCCCAACATTAGCCCCCGAATGATTGTGATTTTGCAGAACAAGTTTGTGAAAGACACAATTGGTCCGAGTGATTACGGAAATACTCGGCACATGTCGTCGTGCTTTCAGACAACCAAGGTTTGAACAAAATCTCAATGGATTCCGGCACTGCGCTTCCCGACTGATCGGGGTAAGTGCCCGCGTGGAGCAATTTGGTGACATTGGTTCATCTCTCGGAAGAGGTTAACTCGTGATCAAAGTATGGATGTGTCATTAAATCCGGGCAACATGATTGACGCATGGACTGTTCTCTCAAAGAGATGCCATTCTTTATCCCGGGGGAACGTCAATACGAGTCGGTTCTGGATCCAAACCTGTGAGTTTCGCGCTTTGAGTCCTAGAAGAAGGCTCAAAACAGGTCCAACAGAGGAGCGTTAAACTCACCTTATAGGATTTTTTTTGTAGTTTGACGGGAGTCTTTAGAACTTGTTTGTTTGTTGTTCATCACTCGGACTGGTCAGGCCGTACCGAGTGGAGATTACTCCAGTGGGGGCACGCTGAGTGCACCCACTAGGTGTAGTCCCCGAGACCGCCGTTAACCGCGGGCAGTCGACGGGGGTCTGAGAAAACTAAAAATCTTCTTAGCTGGTACCGATCGAACTTGTTCCTCTCCGACTTAGAGGTCGAGTAGTACTTGAGGATCTGGTATTGGTCTAGCTTGTTTCTCCTCAACTCGGAAGTCGAGTAATACTTGAGTGATCTGGAGCTGGTCTTGACCGAGCAAAAATGTTTCTTCCTGAGTTCTCTTCTAGTGGGGGCACGTTGAGTGCACCCACTGGGTGTAGTCCCCGAGCCTCTGTCGGACTAGACGAGTCGGGCAGAGGGTTTAAGTCTCCTGGTAAACCTCCATGCAGTCGACACGGTAAATATCTTTTAGGCTGAAATTGAGTGAATCAGATGCATCTTCAGACGCTTGACATGGTAAATAAGCTTAGCCTGGAGCTGAGTCAGTCGGACTGATCTTCGTGCACTCAGCACGGAATAAATTCAGCCTGGAACTCGGTCAAGCAGGTGAATCTTCATGCTCTCAGCACGGTGAATGAACTCGGCTTTGAAACTGCCGACTGTAGAAAAAAGCTGGACACTCCAGGGAGTGGTCGTTCCAGTACTACTTCTTATATTAGCCGTTAGATTTTGCATGAAAGGGGTATTTGTCCGAGTGGAGGTGCTTCCCGACTGATCGAGGTATGTTGACTGCAAGGAAAAATTTGGTGGCACTTGTATGTATGGTCAGAAAGATATTCCTGATGTGATCAATGGGTTGATCGAATGGGCGTAACCCCTAAGGACAGCATGGCCAACGGCTGTGCGTAGCCCCCGAGTGATGTTTGAAAGAGGTAAGCTTGCTACAAAGTGTGATATGAGGTTTGATCATATGAGTAACTTAATCGTTCCCGTGCTGGGGGTGTAGAGGTAAAGACATGTCCAACTGATGGTGACGCGCGAGGTGGCCGAGGGGCGATGATGTGTACAACCGAGTGATGACGCGCGGGCGGTCGAGTGGTGAAGACGTGCACAACCGAGTGGCGACGCGTGAAGCGGCCAAGTCATCACTCGGTTGTACGAGGTGGTCGAATGATGAAGGCGTGCACAACTGAGTGGCAACGCGCGGGGCGGCTGAGTGGTGAAGATGTGCACAACTGGGTGGCGATGTGCGGGACGGCCGAGTGAGGATGCACAGGGTGGCCGAGTGAAGGACTACGTGTCCAGCCAAGTGGTGATGCACGGGATGGCCGAGTGACGACGCGCTGCGTGGCCAAGTGACGACGCGCGGGGCAGCCGACAGTGAAAGATTGCGTGTCTAGCCAAGTGGCTGAAATTGTCTTCGAAGGAGTTAGCCGAATGCTTTCGAAGCTAATGTAGTGACAAGGTCGGTGTAGTGTGGTTGCGACACAACAAGACCGATGTGACAACTGAGTCTGGGTAGAAATGAAGATGGCGCGTAGAGCGTCTGGGTGATTATAAAACTTGTCAAAGTGGCGGATCGGATGCACTTGTTGAAGTGAAGGATTTGACTGGTGATGAAGTACTCGACCACTCAGGAGAGTGTCATTCCAAATGAGAAGCAGCCCCCGAGTGCGGCGTAGCCCCCGAGCGTACTACAGGCTTCGACAGCGGACACATTGGAATATGAGAAATATAGTTTTGAATGGATGATTTGCAATTCATCGAGTTGGACTCGGGTAAAGATGAGGAGAAGCTTTCGAGTGATGCTCGAAAGAGGCAAACTCGCAAAGGAGTGAAGTGTGAAGTTTAATTATAATAGGGACTTATCTGTCTCATGCCTGACGAGGTCTATATCATTGATATGATGAAGAGGATTCCACATAGGGGTTGGTCGGATGTGTTTGAAGTCAACAGAGTGACAATGTCAGTGTTGTGGTGTGCTAGAACCGGTACGGTGACCGAGTCCGGGCAGCGATGAAGTTGGCGCATAGGGCCGTCGAGTGATCGCATAACTTGTGTAAAAAATGGCACAAGCCAATGAAATAATTTCTCGAGGAAATTTAATGTGTGTTGAAATGATTTGTGTGAATAACACCCATAGACACCCGCTGGGAGTGCAAGGGGCTTGCTAGTTGACCAGCAAGAGTCTGAAAGAGCGAAGGATCAGTTCAAACTTGTCAAAGTGCTGGCTCAAATAAAATGGAAGTGTAGTGTTTCGACTGAGTTGCAGCCCCGGAGAACCGATGCAAACTCCAAATGAAGAACACATGGTGTTCGTGAATGATGTATGCGACAGAATGGAAGTTGGACTCGGGTGAAAATAAGCAGCCGAGCATAGAGGTACACTTGGTGGCGTGGCCTCCGAGTGAATGTGATGTGTGAATAACAGGATACTTGGGAATGTGGAAATAATAGAATGTAGTGCATGTAGAATGACTTAGTTGTCTGAAGGCGCGCGAGTGGCCGAGTGGTGAAGATGTGTTCAACCGATGGCGATGCAAGGGGCGACCGATTGATGTAGATGTGTCCAACCAAGTGTCGACGCACGGGGCGGCCGAGTGTTGATGAGGTGACCAACCGAGTGGCGACGTGTGGAGCAGCCGAGCGGTGATGAGGTGACCAACCGAGTGGCCATGCGCGGGGCGGCCGAGTGGTGATGAGTTGACCAACCCAGAGACGACACACCGAGCGGCCGAATGGTTATGAGGTGACCAACTGATGGCGACGCACGGAGTGGCCGAATGGTGATGAGGTGACCAACCGAGTGGCGACGCGCGGGGCGACCGAGTGGTGATGAGGTGAACAACCGATGGAGACGCACGGAGCGGCCGAATGGTTATGAGGTGACCAACCGAGTGGCGATGCGCGGGGCGGCCGAGTGGTGATGAGGTGACCAACCGACATGACGCGCGGAGCGGCCGAATGGTGATGAGGTGACCAACCGAGTGGCAACGCGCGGGGTGGCCGAGTGGTAATGAGGTGACCAACCGATGGCGACGCACGGCGCGGCCGAGTGGTGATGAGGTGACCAACCGATGATGACACATGGAGCGGCCGAATGGTTATGAGGTGACCAACCGAGTGGCGACGCGCGGAGCGGCCGAGTGGTGATGAGGTGACCAACCGAGTGGCGACGCGCGGGGCGGCCGAGTGGTGATGAGGTGACCAACCGATGGCGACGCACGGAGCGGCCGAATGGTTATGAGGTGACCAACCGAGTGGCGACGCGCGGGGCGGCTGAGTGGTGATGAGGTGACCAACCGATGGCGACGCACGGAGCGGCCGAGTGGTGATGAGATGACCAACCAATGACGACGCACGGAGCGGCCGAATGGTTATGAGGTGACCAACCGAGTGGCGACGCGCGGAGCGGCCGAGTGGTGATGAGGTGACCAACCGAGTGGCGATGCGCGGGGCGGCCGAGTGGTGATGAGATGACCAACCGATGGCAACGCATGGAGCAGCCGAATGGTTATGAGGTGACCAACCGAGTGGCGACGTGCGGGGCGGCCGAGTGGTGATGAGGTGACCAATCGACGGCGACGCGCGGAGCGGCCGAATGGTTATGAGGTGACCAACCGAGTGGCGACGCGCGGGGCGGCCGAGTGGTGATGACGTGACCAATCAAGTAGCGACGCGCGGAGCGGCCGAATGGTTATGAGGTGACCAACCGAGTGGCGACGCGTGGGGCGGCCGAGTGGTGATGAGGTGACCAACCGACGGCGACGCGTGGAGCGGCTGAATGGTGATGAGGTGACCAACCGAGTGGCGACGCGCGGGGCGGCCGAGTGGTAATGAGGTGACAAACCGATGGCGACACACGGAGCGGCCGAGTGGTGATGAGGTGACCAATCGATGACGACGCACGGAGCGGCCGAATGGTTATGAGGTGACCAACCGAGTGGCGACGCGTGGAGCGGCCGAGTGGTGATGAGGTGACAAACCGAGTGGCGACACACGGGGCGGCCGAGTGGTGATGAGGTGACCAACCAATGGTGACGCACGGAGCGGCCGAATGGTTATGAGGTGACCAACCGAGTGGCGATGCGTGGAGCGGCCGAATGGTTATGAGGCGACCAACCGATGCTGACGCACGAAGCGGCCGAATGGTTATGAGGTGACCAACCGAGTGGCGACGCGCGGGGCGGCCGAGTGGTGATGAGGTGACCAACCGACGGCGACGCGCGGAGCGGCCGAATGGTGATGAGGTGACCAACCGAGTGGCGACGCGCGGGGCGGCCGAGTGGTAATGAGGTGAGCAACCGATAGCGACGCACGGAGCGGCCGAGTGGTGATGAGGTGACCAACCGATAGTGACGCACGAAGCGGCCGAGTGGTGATGAGGTGACCAACCGATGACGACGCACGGAGCGGCCGAATGGATATGAGGTGACCAACCGATGGCGACGTGCGGGATGGCCGGGTGAAGTAGACGCATCCAGCGGAGTGACGATGTGCGGGGTGTCCGAGTGATTAAGGCGCAACTGGCGGATTGAAGTAGACGCGTCCCGCGGAGTGACGTTGCGCGGGAAGGCCGAGTGATGTAGACGTCCCGTGGAGTTACGTTGCGCGGGGCGTCCAGGTGATGTAGATGCGTCCCGCGGAGTGGCGATACGTGGGACGTCCGGGTGATGTAGATGCGTCTCACGGAGTGACGATGCGTGGGACGTCCGAGTGAATGTAGAAGTCCCCGTCTGACCGAATCAGTCGTGAACAGAAAAACCTCTCCATCTGGCGAGTAACCTTCGCCAGTGAGGGGAGTGTGTCGCAACACCGGAATCAGTCATTGAACAGAAGAACCTCTCCATCTGTCGAGTAATCTTCGCTCGTGAGGGCTGGTGAGGGGAGTGTGTCCCAACGTCGGAATCCGGTGCATCTGCGCTGTGGAGGCCGCCGTGTCTGGGGACATGGATCGGCGCCCACGCTCGCGTCACGTTCGGTCTGCGCTTCACCGCGGAGGGAATCATCACGCTGCCGACTAGAGGAGCCGCCGCCTGCGGGGCCATGGCCAGCGCTGGCGCTCCGCCACGGGAGCCGCGGTCGAGCAGTTGGGTGGAGAAAAGAGCCGCCGTGTGCCCGCGCTGCGTCGGGCAGTCGACGCCTGAGGGAGAGGTCACCGAGTGGGTCGCGCCTTGTAGTCTACCCCGGTGGATGGAGCAGCGTTGCCGGCTGCTAAGCTTCTTTGTTCGGGGGAGCCGGGTTGTAGGCTAGTTTCACGGACGCTCAGCCCACGGCCAAGTGTTGATGTCCATGGGGGGAGTAGCGCTGCTGGTTGTCATGCCTCGTCGAGCCCACGACTCTACCATGGGAGCCGTCGCCAGTCCGCAACCGAGTTCTTGTGCAGGAGAGACGAACTGCCGCGCGTGCATGGATACGGCCAGCCTCCGCTTCCATCATGGGAGTCACTGCTGAGCAGCACTCAGTCGGACGCATCTCCGCGGAGGGAGCCGTTGATCAGCTGACTCGGTGGGGGAATCCCACGCTGTCGATTGCTGCGTGTCTCCGCCCGAGGAGCCGGACCGCCGACCGAGGCCACAAGAAAGACAAAGAAGACATTAGGATGCATTGATGGAGTTGCCCACGTCCAGAACATGTACGTGCATGCAGCAGTGGTTAGTTAGCGGTAATTAGACTAGTCACAATGGGAGTAACTTAACTAGTAACATCACACATTTCAATACAAGATTGCTTATATGGCAGCTAATTAATGAGGAGAGAGGGGTTTGTGGTAACTTAGATAGTTACTGTAACATCACACAATTCAATGCATCATGAGTCTATAGCCTAATAAATAAACTCTTTCATGATACCACTCATATGTTACTACCTACTATGGAGGTAGTAACATAGACTAATAACATCGGCAAGTTACTACTCTACATTACTCCCCACTGTGAGCAGTCTTAGGCAAGATGTGTTACCGTTCGTGCATGCAAGGGAAGTTTCCCTTTCCCACGGCCATTTAACCCCTGCACGCACGAGGCTTTAATTAGCGGCAGTTAAGAAAGAATAAATGGAAAGGAATTAAGGTACTCCCTCCGTCACGGTTTAGAAGGCACAGTTAAATTTGCGTGTGTTTCTACAATAGACAAGGTTTAGGACGCATTGCATTTATTTCTAGTAGCTAATTAGTACTCCGATATACTATTTCTATATGCATGCATAGTGTGAATGCTATTTTTTAACCCATCCCACAACCAATAGATAATCACCTAGGTCCCAGAGAATTTCCAAGCGCGCCTTTTAAACCGTGACGGAGGGAGTAAGAAGGAAAGTGGAAGGCGGGGCGCAGAGCTCCCTAGTCGGCCACGGTGGTGGCAATTTTTGGCACGAATCCATCGTGAGGGACGGCCGCGACGAATCCGAGTGTGGGACGACGTCCTCCTGCAAAGCCCGGAGGTCGCCGCCGGCAGGTTGAGTCGATCCGGCGGCTCCCGTCTTATTGGGATCGGAGGCGTGGACAGCTCCGGCGTTGGTGCCGCGTCCCATCAGTGCATCCACCGCGGAGGTCGCTGCCGGCTGGTTGACGAGGGATGCCGTCACAACGTGCCGTGTCAGGCCATCGCGG
The DNA here is from genome assembly GCF_018294505.1 of Triticum aestivum. NCBI lineage: Eukaryota > Viridiplantae > Streptophyta > Magnoliopsida > Poales > Poaceae > Triticum > Triticum aestivum. Next base: position 164,466,399 of record NC_057803.1, on the reverse strand, counting down.
AGAGGCCGCTGCAGTGCCAGGCCTGCGCACACGTCACAGTGACCACAGCAGAGCGCCCGCGCCGCCAGATGGACTACCGAGCGCCTACGATCACTGCAACCGGCTGACGTGCAGGTTGAGGTCGATTGAGAAGAGGAAGCAGGAGGTGCAGTCCGGCGCGCTGGCGGCCGTGCGTGAAGACGATGGACACGAGCCTTGGCGCGCCGTGTTAATGCCCTTTTCCCTTCCTTGTCTCTTCTCTGATTTATTCATCGCAAGTTTTCATCGTTGATCCCGATGGGCGCCTGCTAGTACAGGGAGGAAAACAACGGATATGTTTAGATCCATGATGATTGTTAGATCATAAGTGTATAGCATAGAATGAAATCTCTTGATCAATCTGCTTGTGAACGGTCATGCCGGCGTCAGGTGAAGATGTATCTTATCCTCTCCTTTTGAGAGGCTCCAGTGACTTGCTGCGAAGACGAACAATCCGATTAGGATGAACAGGAAATAAAACATAGAGGACTGAAAAAACCATCAGCATCATGGCTCGATAGACGCCAGGCCCCAAGGTGGGCGCCAACAGTCGTGGGAACGATTCCGACAATAATAAGGTATAGGGTAACGGAGCATGATCTATCGAGATGCAAATGGGTGACACGGTGGTTTTAGCGAGTTCGGGCCTCTCACGGTAGAGATAACAGCCCTACGTCTCGTGCTCCGGAGAGGCTTTGTTTTATCTTAGTCTATATCTGGAGATTACATGGTGTATTTGAGAGAGAGTGGGGAGAACGGATCTCCATGCCTCAAGCTAAATGGTGAGAAAGAGAGAGAGGTGGAAGAAAAAAGCCCCCTAGTGTAGTGGTGGGGGTGGCTTATATAGAGTGCGCCACCCCCTCACCTCCTATGTTACAAAGTGGGACATGAATGCCATAATGCCAGCCCACTACCAAGCCCTCACTATGAGAATGATGTCGATTGCTTTGTTGCCTGTTGGTCTTCGTATATCCGAGTGAGTCGTACGGTCGAGTGGTGAACTGTCATCCAAGTGGATGGTATGCTGCTTGGTTGAGTGGATAGTATGCTACTTGTCCGAGTGGATAATATATCTGTATGAAATTTATCTGGACCCACATGTTGTGTGGACCCCATGCTTCATGATATTTCGACCCTTCGTGGGCCTACCTGTTATGTGTATCCCCAACAGTGGGCGCGCCCTACCTCATGGCTTCCTAGAAGCTCCCTTGACGTGGACTCCAAGTCTCCCGGGTTGCTTTCCTTCCAAAAATAAGTTCCGTGAAGTTTCAGGTCAATTGGACTCCATTTGATTTTCCTTTTCTTCGAAACCCTAAAATAGGCAAAAAAACAGAAACTGGCACTGGGCTCTGGGTTAATAGGTTAGTCCCAAAAATCATATAAAATAGCATATAAATGCATATAAAACATCGAAGGTTGATAATATAATAGCATGTAACAATCAAAAATTATAGATGCGTTGGAGACGTATCAGTCGTCTCAACAGATTTAGATGGTGCCCTATTTAACGTGAATGCAACTGTCTCTAATGCATAACCCCAAAATGATAGTGGTAAATCGGTAAGAGACATCATAGATTGCACCATATCCAATAAAGTACTGAAAGTGCAACTATCCCTGGGTGGTTTTGGTAATTCCTAACAGCATATAGCTCATTGAGCTAATGCTATTTTAAGATAAATATTTCAAGAAAGCTCAATGATTGGCATGGCATGGATTAGAAAGTGGACCCCTCAAAATGCAAGGGACAAAAGATTGGCTTAGGCTCAAAGCACAAGACTCTACATTTTACTTTTAGTGATCCAAGATCACATTGAGTCCATAGGAAAAGCCAATACAATTAAAAGGGGGTGGGGTATTGCTTAATGAGTTACTTGCTCAAAATGCTTAGTGATATGCTCCAAAAACCCTCAACTACTTTATCATATCCACATATGTCCCAAACCAAAAGTCAAACTCGGCCTCACCGAAATCTTCTATCCGGCGCCACCGAGTTCACTGGACATAGCCACTGCCACAAACCCTAGTCACTTCGGTCTCACCGATAGGGATCTCGGTCTCACCGAGATGGGATTGCAACCTCTCTGTTTCCCTTCGTAACGTTTTGGTCCAATCGAGATGAGCGATCGGTCCCACCGAGATTGCAATGCAAACTCTCTGTTTCCCCTTCGTAACATTTCAGTCTAACCGAGATGAGCGAATTGGTCCCACCGAGTTTGCCTGACCAACTCTCTGTTTGTCTATTACCAAAATCGGTCCCACCGAGTTTGTGTAATCGGTCTCACCGAGATTATTTTATGCCCTAACCCTAATGGAATCAGTCCCACTGAGTTGACATGTCGGTCCCACCAAAAATCCTAACATTGACATTTTGAACTAAATCAGTTTGGCCGAGTTTTATAATTCGGTCCCACCGAGTTTGGTGATTTGTGTGTAACGGTTAGATTTTGTGTGGAGGCTATATATACCCCTCCACCCACTCTTCATTCATGGAGAGAGCCATCAGAATATGCCTACACTTCCAACATACATTTTCTGAGAGAGAATCACTGTCGGTGTCAAACCGGCGGATCTCGGGTAGGGGGTCCCGAACTGTGCGTCAAGGCCGAATGGTAACAGGAGACAAGGGACACGATGTTTTTACCCAGGTTCGGGCCCTCTCGATGGAGGTAATACCCTGCTCCTGCTTGATTAATATTGATGATATGGGTAGTACAAGAGTAGATCTACCACGAGATCAAGGAGGCTAAACCCTAGAAGCTAGCCTATGGTATGATTGTTGTGTATGGAGTTGATTGCCTACGGACTACAACCCTCCGGTTTGTATAGACACCGGATAGGGTTAGGGTTACATAGAGTCGGTTACAATGGTAGGAGATCTTGGATATCCGCATCGCCCAGCTTGCCTTCCACGCCAAGGAAAGTCCCCTCCGGACACGGGACGAAGTCTTCGATCTTGTATCTTCATAGTCCTGGAGTCCGGCTAAAGGTATAGTCCGGCTACCCGAACACCCCCTAATCCAGGACTCCCTCAATAGCCCCCGAACCAGGCTTCAATGACGATGAGTCCGGCGCGTAGATTGTTCGGCATTTCAAGGCGGGTTCTTCTCCAAATCCTGTGTACCTGTAGGAATAATGTCCAATTTTTGTAATGTAGTTCTCCTCGGCTTCCATGCCCAATAATGGCAGTCTTCCACGTGTCGAACGAATGCGAAAAGCCGGGGCGTTTTTACATCCACACCCCTAGCCATATAAATGAGTCGCCTATTTAATGGGATGGGGATTTAGGTCCGAACCACATCTTCTCCTTTCCGCGAGTCATCATCAGAGCGCTTCCAGCAAAGGTCCATTCCAACATGACCAGCCGTCGCAGCTCCTCCCCTCGCCCCTCCGGTCACAAACCTGGGGGCTAGGAGAGTTGCACCATCCCGCATAGCGAGCTAGTGTCGCTTCAGGCCAAGGGATTTCTCCCTCTGGCGTACATGGTCCCGGTCCGAGCCGGTCTCGCCAACCTACAATGGCGGAAAACAAGCGGAGAGCACCCCCAATCCTTCCAAGGGAGAGCGGGTGTGCCTCGTCCCCTATCTAATAAGGGGACTGGGATTTCCAATTCATCCATTTCTCCACGGGCTTTTGGAGTTCTATGGCCTCCAGCTGCACAATCTCACGCCCTCATCCGTACTGCATATTGCGGGTTTCGTCGCCCTTTGCGAGCTATTTTTAGGCGTTGAGGCTCATTTCGTGCTGTGGAAGAGGTTATTCTGCCTGGTGCCCCGTTCTCAAGAGGGGTCTATATACCAAGCGGGTGGAGCCGAAGTGTGGCGCATCGCCGGGACCGGATACCTATCCGGAACCCCAAAGAAGGCCTCTTGGGACTGGCCTTCAGAATGGTTTTACATAGATGACGTCCCGCTGCCGGACCCTATCCGAGTCGGTCTCCCTGAGTTCAACAGTGCTCCATTGAAGAAACGCTTGAGCTGGCGTGCGCGGAGCTCTGAGAGAGAAAGCGATAGAGACGTCCTTTACCTGATGGGCCGGATAAGACTGTTGGCACATTCCGGACTAACCATGATTGGAGTCATGGCCGCATGCATTATGCGGGGGGTGCAGCCGCTTCAATATAGAGGCCGCCCAATGTGGGATTTCAACGGGGAGGATGACGCCACCCGTTACGGTCGTAAGGGGCCGGCCTCAGCTGCCGCTCTAGAAAAGATCTTATCCTCTTTGTACAAGGGAGAAGAGGAGGAATTCCTCCGCGTCAACCCGCAGGACGGATTTACCATGTACGATCCTCCCAGTTGGGTAAGTGAACAATCGTAATTGCCCGTTTGTTTTATATTCCCACGATTAGATATGTAGTCTAACGACTTCAGTGCAGGAACTGCGACAGGAGGTAAAGGATATAAACAGCCGCCCTCCACAGCCCGAGGACCCAGAACGGTCCCTCGATCCGGACTTCGAAGAGGATCCGGACATATCAGTGGAGCTTATCGACGGGGTGTTCTATCAGCTAAGCAAGGACAATACCTTGGTAGCCATCACGGCTGATTACCCAGGGTTAATCCCAGCCTCCCAGGTGACAGAAACCGGAGTCTCATTCCCTTGAGAGAGATCCCACTCTCACGTATTCCGGTGTTTCTGACAACAACCGTGTTTTGCAGGGGAGATTTCCGAGGCAGGAGGCTGAACCTGCGGCGGCTAGCCAATGAGGGGCCGCAGGGCCCCGTGGGACAAAAAGGAATGCAGTCTGGACTAAGATGCCGGTGCAAAGGTATAGCGCACCCTCTGTTTTCCTGGTGTTATTCTGTCAGGGCATATTAACGTTCGTGTTATCTTCAGAACAAAGAGATCTCGCCGGACTACATTCGGAGAGGTTGCCAACCGCGCCTCCACCAGCCAGGCGCCAACGCCTGGCCAGGAAGCGGAGGCGAGCACAAGGCGCGCACCAGACGCTCCTCCGACAGAGGATGCGGACAAGCTGTCTGCCACCAATTCTGAAGTGGAGAGTGCCATGAACCACAGGCGTCGCCGGACTGTTCTACGCGACACTTGTTTCTCCCAAGAGGCTTTAAATGCCTTTAATTCGGGAGATGCATACCTCCGTCCTGCTCAAGATGGTTTAACCAGAGCCACGGAGCAGTATGTAAAAGACATACGGGTAAGTAATTTTTAGTTTAAACATATATATGCCAGTAGCCCCCGAGACTCGAAGCAGTTAGAGCAACTGATTTAAGGATCATTTAATATACAGGTTCTTACAAAGAAGAATACCGTACTGTCCCAGGAGCTGGAAAAGTGCAAGGCCCAACTAGAGGCCGCACTAGCCGCAGCAGGGGAGCCCAAAGAGACCCCCTCAGGTAATATACACTTCGAAAGATTAGTATTGTGTGGTGTGGGTGTAAATCTGACAAATCATATTGCAGATGGCGCCGGACTCGATCCGGACAAGCAACAACTCTTACGCCGGCTAAAGGCCGGTGAGAGTATGTTGACAAAGGTGAGGCGAGAGAAGAATGATCTTCAGGATGCCAACACCAAGCTGGATGTCGAACTCAAAGATGTTCGTGGTCAGCTGTCGGACTCCACGAAGGAGAATCAGCGGCTTCGACGCGGCATTTTTAGTAAGTGCTTGAACGAACTTTGAAAAAGAGAAAAAAAAAGTTCGGCGAGGAAGTCGACTAACAGAGTAATGTCTGTAGGTATGCTCACAGGTCGCCCTGCAGAGGAGATGCCCGGTTCTACGGGTGACCTTCTTCCCGAACTCTTGCAACTGCACGAGCGAATTCGGCAGGCGATGCGGGGTATTGCCCAAGCCTTATGGCCTGCCCACTCCGTGCCCGAGGGCCTTGGAGATCTTGCGGAGAAGCTGAAGGGAGCTCGGCGGCGCTTCTGGTTGTGGAAGATATCGGCCTGCCGACAAGGCGCTAGGAAGGCCTGGGCCATGGTGAAGACCCGTTTTACGAAGTCTGACCCAAACCACATGGCCGAGGTCGGACCAGTGGGGCCTGACGGGAAGGAGATCCCTGTAAGCTTAGTATACGGCCAAGTAGAGTTGGCCGCGAGGTATTCCCAGCAGGACTGTAAATTAGACAGCCTGTTAGATGGTATAGAAGAGGAATACAATCAGTCAGAATGACTGTGTAATTTTGAATTGACATGTATAATGCCTTCTAGCCGGATTGTAGATCGTTTGTCGTTGCCGACCTTTTCGCTTCAACCTCGGGTCTTGACGGTCCGGAGTGTGTCCGAATACCCTAGCGGTTATATAAGAACCGGGGTATGCGTGGAGACCAGGCGTACGGGTCATCAGTGCTTTATCAGACAAGTGCCCAACTAGTTATGTTATATTACATGGTTAGTAAGAAACATCTTCCAGAGAGAATAGTTCCATTAAGGGTTCCTTTCGCTGGGGAGGCATGCCCTAAGGTGCATGTCCGGACTGCGTGAAGAGACGCAGAAAAAAAAGGCATCTGGGGGCGCATAAAATGAGTAAAAAGATCATCTTTTATTTCACCAACCGAATATTCCCTTAAGAACGCTAGCTTTCGGCTTCACCCAGTCTGAGGTACACATCCGGCTGACCCGGCAGTAACAATCGCAGAGGTGCTCCCTTTACCACCTAGCCGAACAATCGGGAACGTAGGGGTAAGCACAGGAGCCAGGCAACCCAGCTTGGCCAAAACTTAAGTCATATCGATGCATATAATGGTGAAAAAAGGTACATACGGAAGTTTGACGCATGTATTGGGCGTGAAGCCCGTATAAATAAGCTTCTGTTAAAGAAGCCCCCAGGTTTAATGAGCGCGAGTGGCGCGTCACTAGATGAGCCTTTAAGGGCTATAAAAGAAAAGAGGGGAAGGAGAGAAATGTAAGACAGAAAAATGCAAAAAATGGACAGAGGAAGGAGACGAACACAGAGTCTGGCGCTAGGCACAGAATCTTCGGAGACGGGTGGCGTTCCACGGGTTCGGCTCGAGTCGGTTATCCGATGCATCTCGCAGGTGGTACGCCCCGCCAGTCAGGACTTGGTCGATTATGAATGGACCTTCCCACTTGGGCTTGAGTTTGTCCTTTTCCTTATCCGGCAGGCGTAGAACTAGTTCGCCAACATTGTAATTTTTGGCCCGTACTTCTCTTCTTTGATATCTTCGGGCCTGCTGTTGATAAAATGCGGAACGGGCTTTTGCCACGTCGCGCTCCTCCTCCAAGGCGTCCAAGTTGTCCTGCCGATCGAGCTCGGCTTCTCTTTCTTAGTACATGCGCACTCTAGGTGAGTCATGAATTATGTCGCAGGGCAGAACTGCCTCTGCGCCGTACACCATAAAAAATGGTGTGTATCCGGTGGTGCGATTTGGCGTGGTCCGCAGCCCCCATAGCACGGAGTCGAGCTCCTCTACCCAGTGCGTGTTGTATTCCTTGAGGGATTGCACCAGTCTGGGTTTAATGCCGCTCATGATAAGACCATTTGCACGTTCGACCTGGCCGTTGGTTTGTGGGTGATAGACAGAAGCATAATCAAGCTTGATGCCCATGTTTTTGCACCAGAGTTTTACCTCGCCGGCGGTAAAGTTTGTACCGTTATCAGTTATGATGCTGTGGGGGACGCCATAATGGTGTACAACCCCGGATATAAAGTCTATCACAGGTCCGGATTCGGCCGTTTTAACAGGCTTGGCTTCTATCCATTTGGTGAATTTATCCACCATGACCAGTAAGTATTTTTTCTATCGGTCCCACCTTTAAGGGGTCCGACCATGTCAAGCCCCCAGACCGCGAAAGGCCAGGTGATGGGTATAGTTTGGAGTGCGGTGGGTGGCATATGGCTTTGGTTGGCAAAAAGTTGGCAACTAGCACATCGTTGGACTAGGTCTTGAGTGTCTGCCCGGGCCGTCGGCCAATAAAAGCTTGTACGGAAAGCCTTGCTAACAAGGGACCGAGCAGCGGCATGGTGACCACCGAGTCCGGCATGAATTTCAGCCAAAAGGTTCCGCCCTTCCTCTTCGGAGATGCACCTTTGAAGGACTCTGGTAGTGCTTTTCTTGTAAAGCTCTCCCTCATGGACTCTATAGGCTTTAGATCGCCGCACTATGCAGCGAGCCTCGTTTTGGTCCTCTGGGAGTTCCTGCCTAGTAAGGTAGGCTAGGAATGGTTCTGTCCACGGGGCGATAACCGCCATTATTACGTGGGCTGAAGGTGTACCTTCATTGGCAGAGCCTCCAATTGTGTCAGATTGTTCGGCGTCGAGTGGTGCGGCTGGGTCCGGGCTGTTATTTGCGGGTTCCCCCTCCCATGCTATGGATGGCTTGAACAGTCTTTCCAAAAAGATGTTGGGGGGACTGCATCGCGTTTTGCTCCGATGCGTGCCAGGACGTCCGCTGCTTGATTGTTTTCTCGGGCTATATGGTGAAACTCCAGCCCTTCGAACCGAGCTGACATTTTTAGGACGGCGTTGCGGTAAGCTGCCATTTTTGGGTCCTTGGCATCGAAGTCTCCATTTATTTGGGATATCGCGAGGTTTGAATCCCTGTGTACCTCTAGGCGCTGGATACCCATGGATACCTATCCGGAGACCATGTAGGAGGGCCTCGTATTCGGCTGCATTGTTGGAATCCGTGTACATGATCTGGAGCACATATTGGACTATGTCTCCTGTGGGGGACGTCAGGACAACGCCAGCCCCCAGTCTGGCCAACATTTTGGAGCCATCGAAATGCATGATCCAGTTTGAATATGTGTCGTATTCTTTAGGGAGCTCGGCCTCCGTCCATTCTGCGATGAAGTCGGCCAAAACTTGCGATTTAATAGCTCACCGTGGCTTATAGGTTATATCGAACGGGAGAAGCTCGATGGCCCGTTTTGCAATCCGGCCCGTTGCATCGCGGTTGTTGATAATATCGTTGAGTGGTACTTCCGAGGCTACTGTTATGGAGCACTCTTGAAAGTAGTGTCGTAGCTTCCGGGATGCCATGAATACCGCGTATGCAATCTTTTGATAATGCGGGTACCGTGATTTGCATGGAGTGAGGACAGTGGATACGAAGTAGACCGGCCTTTGAAGGGGGAATTTGTGTCCATCTGTTTCCCGCTCTACAACTAGCACTGCGCTGACAACTTGATGTGTTGCTGCAATGTACAATAGCATTGGTTCGCCGGTGTTCGGCGCGGCCAGGACTGGGTTGGTTTCCAATATGGCTTTTATTTCATCAAGTCCGGCCGTGGCAGCATCCGTCCACTCGAAGTGTTCGGTGCGCCGAAGGAGGCGATAAAGGGGTAGTGCCTTTTCTCCCAAGCGGGAGATGAAGCGGCTTAAAGCCGCCACGCATCCAGTTAATTTTTGTATTTGTTTAAGGTCCTTTGGGACATCCAATTGTGACAAAGCTCGGATCTTGGCTGGGTTTGCTTCAATTCCTCTACCGGATACAATGAAGCCCAAGAGCTTTCCGTCTGGAATGCCGAAGACGCATTTTTCTGGGTTGAGCTTGATGTCATATTTTCGGAGGTTATCGAATGTAAGCCTCAAGTCCTCTACTAGGGATTAGACATGTCTTGATTTGACGACCACATCATCTACATACGCCTCTACTATTTTGCCGATCTGGTTTGCCAGACATGTCTGGATCATGCGCTGATATGTTGCGCCGGCGTTTTTCAGCTCGAGGGGCATTGTGTTGAAGCAGAATGGGCCGTATGGTGTGATGAATGCTGTTGCAGCTTGGTCTGATTCTGCCATCTTGATTTGATGGTAACCGGAGTATGCGTCGAGGAAACACAACGAGTTGTGTCCTGCGGTGGCATCGATAATTTGATCAATACGGGGGAGGGGGAAGGGATACTTTGGGCAAGCCTTGTTAAGGTCTTTAAAGTCAACACACAGGCACCAGGATTTGTCCTTCTTTGGTACCATCACCAGGTTTGCTAGCCAGTCCGGATGTTTTATGTCTCTGATGAATCCGGCCTCTAATAGCTTGGCTAGCTCCTCTCCCATAGCCTGTCTCTTGGGTTCGGAAAAACGCCGAAGGGCTTGTTTGACAGGTTTGAATCCTTTTAGGATATTTAAGCTGTGTTCGGCCAGCCTGCGTGGGATCATGTCTGAAGGGTGCCAGGCGAAGATGTCCCAGTTCTCTTGTAGGAACTCTCGCAGTGCGGCGTTTGTATCAGGGTTCAGTCGTGCCCCGATGGAAGCTGTTTTATTGGGGTACGTTGGATGGACCTGGAATTTGACTATTTCGTCAGCTGGCTTGAAGGACATGGATTTGGATCTCTTATCGAGTATCACATCATCCCTATTAACCGTGGAGCGCAGCGCGGTCAATTCCTCGGCCGCTAAGGCTTCGGATAGCGCCTCAAGGGCTAATGCAGTTGTCTTGTTTTCGGCGCGGAGTGCTATGTCCGGATCACTGGCTAGAGTGATAATTCCGTTCAGCCCGGGCATCTTAAGCTTCATGTACCCGTAATGTGGTATTGCTTGGAAGATTGTGAATGCCTCCCGCCCTAGTAAAGCGTGATGTCCGCTTCTGAACGGAGCCATCTGAAACGTGACTTCTTCGGACCTGTAATTATCCTGCGTGCCGAACACCACATCTAGTGTGATTTTTCCCGTGCAGCGCGCTTCCCGACTGGGGATTATTCCTCTAAAGGTTGTGCTGCTTTGCTCTATGCGGTTCCAGTCTATTTCCATTTTTTGAAGGGTTTCCTCATAAATGAGGTTCAGTCCGCTGCCTCCATCCATGAGCACCTTGGTGAGGTGAAAGCCGTCCACTATGGGACTGAGGACCAATGCGGCTGGTGCTCGGGCAGTTCGGAATCTAGGTTCATCTCTTGCGTTGAAGGTAATAGCAGTGTCGCTCCATGGATTTATTGTTGCAACTTGATAGACTTCGGCGAGGCTGCAGAGTGTTCTTTTTCGCACATTGTTTGATGCGAAAGTCTCGAAGACTTTGAGAACGGTACTGGTGTCCTTGGGCTGGCCTTCTGCGGCCTCCGGAATTAAGAGGTCCTCGCCGATCTTGGCCACCTGCCGGAGTATCCAACATGCTCTAAGGCTGTGAGTTGGTGTGGCATCCTCTATACTGTGAATTCTATAGGGTCCATCAAGCCATCTTTCCAGTACGGTTCCATGCCCTGTAGAGGGTTTTGGCTTTTTGGTGTTTATCCCGGGTGTCCTGTGATAATGCACCCTCTTAGTTCGGACGGGATTACTATTCAAGGCCGGATTATCCCAAAAATTTATTTCGGTTTTCCAGGCACTTTCCATCGCACAGTATTTTTGTACTATGGACGCCAAGTCAGCAAAGCGTGTGATATCATGACGACTTACGGCGTTAAGGATTCCCTTGTCCGTGCAATTACTGCAGAAAATTGAGATTGCGTCTTCCTCGCGGCAATCCTTTATCCTGTTCATAACCAGGAGGAATCTGGCCCAGTAATGATGTACTGTTTCCTCGGGCCTCTTCCTGATTTGGGAGAGATCGCTTATGATCGGGTGGGCGGGTGTCATTGAATCTGAAACCTCACCCAATCCAAGATTCGGAGGCCGAAGAGTTTCCGAACTCTGAAGTTCAGATTCTTGGATGTTGTCCAATGAATCTAGCCCGTTGCCTGATCTTAAGCTCAGGTCTTGCGTTACATCCTCCCCTCCGCGGGTATCCGGCTTGGAGGGGTCGGGAATTCGGACGTAGCTAGTCCTTAAAATAGATGAAGGGTCGCTGCACTGCGCCTCTACCACGGCAACGTGGTGGGTGACTTGGGGAGAGTTAATTTCTCTTAGATCGGGTTTAAGCCCAACCTGGTCGTAATCCGTAGCGACCCCCAGGGCGGCGATGCGATCCAAGAGCTCGTTTACAAAAGAGAGCTCCATTGGATCTAGCTGCTCGACGAGCTCCGAGCTGACGTGTAGGTTGCTTTTGATGACCCGAGAGGTCACCATCGGCGCAATAGCCGAACAGGCGGTCATGAGGAAACCACCTAGCCGGAGGGTTTGGCCGACAGCCAAGGATCCCTTAGCAACGGCGCCGTCTTTAAAGATGGGAGAAGGCATCCTTCCTGATTGTGATGGCACAGAGGAACTCTCAATGAAAGCACCAATGTCGGTGTCAAAACCGGCGGATCTCGGGTAGGGGGTCCCGAACTGTGCGTCAAGGCCGGATGGTAACAGGAGACAAGGGACACGATGTTTTTACCCAGGTTCGGGCCCTCTCGATGGAGGTAATACCCTACTCCTGCTTGATTAATATTGATGATATGGGTAGTACAAGAGTAGATCTACCACGAGATCAAGGAGGCTAAACCCTAGAAGCTAGCCTATGGTATGATTGTTGTGTATGGAGTTGATTGCCTACGGACTACAACCCTCCGGTTTATATAGACACCGGATAGGGTTAGGGTTACATAGAGTCGGTTACAACTGTAGGAGATCTTGGATATCCGCATCGCCCAGCTTGCCTTCCACGCCAAGGAAAGTCCCCTCCGGACATGGGACGAAGTATTCGATCTTGTATCTTCATAGTCCTGGAGTCCGGCTGAAGGTATAGTCCGGCTACCCGAACACCCCCTGATCCAGGACTCCCTCAACCACCTACACTTGTGTTGAGGTCAAGATATTCCATTCCAACCACATAAGTCTTGATCTCTAGCCTTTCCCAAGTTGCTTTCCACTCAGATCATCTTTCTACCAAATCCAATCCTATGAGAGAGAGTTGAGTGTTGGGGAGACTATCATTTAAAGCACAAGAGCAAGGAGTTCATCATCAACACACCATCTATTACCTTTTGGAGAGTGGTGTCTACTAGATTGGTTAGGTGTCACTTGGGAGCCTCCGTCAAGATTGTGGAGTTGAACCAAGGAGTTTGTATGGGCAAGGAGATCTCCTACTTCGTGAAGATCTACCCTAGTGAGGCAAGTCCTTCATGGGCGATGGCCATGGTGGGATAGACAAGGTTGCTTCTTCGTGGACCCTTCGTGGGTGGAGCTCTCCGTGGACTCGTGCAACCGTTACCCTTCGTGGGTTGAAGTCTCCATCAATGTGGATGTACGATAGCACCACCTATTGGAACCACGGATAAAAAATCTCCGTGTCTACATTGTGTTTGCTCCCTCCAAACTCCTCCCTTTACCTTCATATGCAATTGTTTTACATTCCGCTGCTATGCTCTTAGAATTGCATTTGTAGGTTGATTACTTGAATTGTGCTAAGTTGTAAAAATCTTCCAAGACTTAAAATTGGGAAAAGGCTAGATTTTTATTTGGTCAAGTAGTCTAATCACCCCCCTCTAGACATACTTTCGATCCTACAAGTGGTATCAGAGCTTTGGTCTCCATTTGCTTTGATTTCCATACCTTTTGGTGATCATAGCCTTGGTTTCACAACCTAGGAGAGTATGGTGTCTAGCGAGGGAAATTACCACCATAGAGGTCCTTACTTTGATGGTACTAATTTTGCTAGTTGGAAGCATAAGATGAAAATGCATATTCTTGGACATAACCCTGCCGTTTGGGCTATTGTGTGTATTGGCTTGCAAGGTGAACTCTTTGATGGCAGAGAACCGAAGCGTGAAGCTACCTAGAAAGAGTTGAAGATGCTGCAATACAATGCTCAAGCTTGTGATATTCTCTTCAATGGATTGTGCCCGAAGAATTCAACAAAATCATCCGTCTTAAGAATGCAAAGGAAATTTGGGATACTTTGATTGATATGGACGAAGGTACCGACTCCGTCAAGAAATCCAAATTGGATGTGCGACAAGTTCAAAATGAAGGATGGTGAAGGTGTCGCTGAAACATACTCTAGGCTTGCTCTCATCGCAAATGAGATTGCCGGCTTAGGAAGTGAAGAGATGACCGATAGATTCATCATCAAGAAGATCCTAAGAGCCTTGGATGGAAAATATGATACCGTGTACACATTAATCCAAATGATGCCCAATTACAAAGATCTCAAGCCAATGGAAGTCATTGGAAGAATTGTTGCTCATGAGATCTCACTCAAGGATAAGGAAGAGCTTCACAAAAAGTCAAGTGGCGCTTACAAAGCCTCATGTGATGCTCCCACATCATCAAGTGAGAAAAAAACCTTCAACGAAGAATTGAGCCTAATGGTGAAGAACTTCAACAAGTTTTACAAGAGTAGAAGCAAGGAAAGAAGTTCCAAGTCAAGGTCCTACAATGACAAAAGATCTTCTAGTCGTGAGCGCAATTGCTACAATTGTGGAAGACCCAGACACTATTCCAATGAGTGTACGGCTTCCTACAAAAGAAGAGAAGATTCTCCCAAAAGAAGAAGTAGAAGAGAAGAATCACCACCAAGAGAGAGAAGGAGTAGAGATGACCGTTATGAATGAATAACATCACGGAGAAGTAAGGATTCGGAAAGGAAGGACAAGTCATCAAAGAGCTACACAAAACGAAGACATCAAGCTCATGTTGGTGAATGGTTATCCGGCTCCGAGTCCGACAATCACTCCGAAAGAAGTTATCACTCCGGCTCCGAATATACTCAAGATGAAGGTGTTACCGGTCTAGCACTTGTGTCAACCAACTCCTACGACATATTTGACTCACCGAATGAAGGAATTGGAAGATGCTTCATGGCTAAAGGTCCAAAGGTAACACACCCCGAGTATGTTGATTTTAATAGTGATGAAGATGATTTGCTAGGAGATGATGATTTACTTGTTGACAACTCTAGTTATGAAAATTATGATGAACTTGCTATTAATCATGATAATCAAGATAAAATGAATGACGATGATAAGAAGGAGATTGAGCGCCTAACTAAACACTCTTAAGTTAGCTCATGAAACTACCTTGGAAGATCATCGAGAACTTTTAAAGACTCATGAGAAGCTACGCTTTGAAAAGCTCAACCTTGAGCAAGAGCATGAGTTCTTAAAGGAAATCAATGATGATCTTCGCAACAAAAGTTCTTCTTACATTGCCAAGCATTTACTCTTGTCTACTTACATGCCACAAGTTAAATCTAGCAACAAGAACAAGAAAGATTCTTCCACTAGTAGTAACAACAATCATGCTAAATCCAATGTTGTTGCTTCTAGTAGTTCTCTTGATTCCACTAATGATTCTCTTAGCCAAGTTACACTTGAGCAAGAAAATAGCTTATTTAAGGGAATTATAGAGAAAGGTGTTTACAAGAGTCTTGCCGGAAGTAAGCAATTTGAGGAAATTGTACGCAAGCAAGGAAGACACCGAAAGAATCAAGGTGTTGGTTTTGAACGAAAGTTCAATGCCAATGGAGTTGAGAGGGAAGAAGATCAATACCCCAAGACGAAGTTTGTTCCTCAACAATAGAGGTATGATCCTACTTCTTTCCAAGGAACACAAGCTCAAGATGATATTCCACCACAAGACCACAAGCTAAAAGGCAAGGACAAGCTTCAAGAGGAGATTGATGCATTTTAAGAAGAACCTAAGGCCTTGGTCAAGTGGGTTCCCAAGACTACATCAAGTTCCACTTCATCAAGTACGACTACAACTCCAAGGATCCCCATCAAGATGGTGTGGATCCAGAAGAAGAAGAACTAGAGAGTTCTTGAGGGTGACTCCGCCAACATACTTCACTCTTATCATTTTGGCAAGGACAAGTGCAAACAACTTCCATATCTTGCACTAGTTTAAGGAGTCACAAACCCTCTTGTTGGTAAGACAAGGGACAAGGTAACCTAATGCATTCATGGACATCATCTCATGTTAATATCACTCTATTTCTATGGATATCCTTGTTTGTTCCTTGTGGGACTAACCCATGTAGGTATTGAAAGTGCAACTCACTCCAAAGGATTGCTCCGAATGATCTACATCAATATTGAGCATCTACATCTTCAACACCTACATGAAGTCATCATCGACAAAACCCAAGGTTAGTTCATCCCTCTTAGGGGGGATATCACATCTAGGGGGAGCTTTACTCTAATCAATTGAGCTAAAGCTACTCTAATGATGTGAGCACAACAATGCGTTATGTAAAAGTGGCAACCCCACTTGTGCTTAAACGATGAGTATGACCTATGATCAAATGTTATCATTTGACTCCTAAGTCAATATACTCATATATAGATGACCTAGTCATCGCCAAATTGCTTGATAGATGCTAGAGTGATTGTGCATGCTTTGTCACATATTTCATTTGTCATTTTATTGTGTGAGCATGTTGGATGCATATTTTACTCATTCGAGGACATCCATTTGTTGCTTTGACTATTTGGATTTTTCTCTTTTGCCAAATGGATGGACAAGAATGCCTAAGAACTCCCTCTAGCTATCTATGCTTTTCTTGTCTCAAACTCTATTCATGCTACATCACAAAGTTTGATCAAGTCAGATTCGAACCACTCTGTGTGAGGAGCGCTTGGAGTCCCCGATTCGTCATAGACTTAAACTTCCAAAACCTCTTTGTGTATTTCGGTATGACCGAGTCATCCATTTCGGTCACACCGAGATCACTAAGTTGATCTAGGTTTTCAATCTCAGTGCAACCGATTTGAACTTTTCGGTCACATGAGTTGCAGTAACCGCTTGCGATTCTACATCTCGGTGCCACCGAGTTGTTCCACTCGGTCACACCGACAGGGTCAGGATATATAAACCCACGGGTGAGATTTTGGAAATTTCTTCGAAACCTCTCAGCCCGCGCGTATCCTGCTCTGCCGCCTCAGGTCTCCGGATCGTCTTCTCACCGCCAGCGACCTCCCACCGCTGGTTTCCATCGCCATCAACGGAATTCTGCCCCTTCGTTGTTGCCGTAGCGAACTCCATCGAACTAGGGTACGAGTTCGATCCTTTGTGCTATTCTTTTAACTCTGATTCATAGCACATTGCTCTGCCATGATCATCACGTATGCAAACACTCTATCCATTGAAAACATCCTTTAGGTTAGATTTGATTTGAAGATTTAGGGTTAGGTCTCCACCGAACTCATCTCGGACCGACCGAATTGTAGAAATCGGTCTCACCGATTTGGCTTAGGCCATTGCACTTGCACTTTCGGTCTGACCGAAAACTGCAAATCGGTGTGACCGAGTTTGATTCTCTGTGAAACCCTAGCAATCTCGGTGCCATCGAACTGTGACTCGGTCTGACCGAGTTCACTAGTTTAGGTTCCAAAAGCTGCTTTGGTATCACCAAGTTTACAAATCGATAGCTCCGAAATGCTTTCTGTGGAGAACTAAAACTAAGTTTTTAAGTCATTTGTTTTGTAAAAACTCTGCACTTTGTGATGCTCATCCATTCTACCTCATCTATATCTATTCACAGAGTCTGTTGTTAGTAAGTTTGCATAGATGTCTGATCAAAGTGACAGTCAGAACAGGTCTGAGGAACATGTGCAGATGAGTGAGCGCTCAGATCCCTCTAGCACTTCTGATGATGGCAGCAGGAGCACACCAAGTAACTTGCCCAAAGCAGCCACCAGGTCAAGGAAGAAGAAAACCTCAGATCCTGAAGATGAGGACTATGTGGCTGTTGATGAGGAATTCAGCTCCAAGAAGAAGGTGCTGAAGAAGGAATATGGCACAGCTGCAACAACTAATCCTAGCTTGCACAAGAAGGCCCCTGCCAAGAGGGTGCCAACCTTAAAGGTTAGAGCCTCAACTGCTGAAAGCCAACTGGAGATGCTGTTGGAGAAGGAAAGAAGAGGAAGGAAAGGGTCAAAAAGACCACTGCCAGAGTGCTTGGTAGATCCTCCATTATGAGAGATCCAGAAGAAGAGGAAGAGGAAGAGGATGTTGCACCATCACCCAAAGCTCAGAAGCTTATGGGAGATGCTATAAAGACGGGGGCTGCTCCATCAAAGCCCAAGTCTGCTCCCAAAGCTCAAGCTCAGAAACCCCCAAAGCCCAAGAGAAACACCAGAAGTATACCTGCTGAGGAAAAGAATAAGGCCCCAGTGCCTCAAGCTGAAGAAGAGGAAGATGATTCATTTGTTTTGAGGAAGTTGAAGCCCAAAATTCCTGATCATAATGATGCTCATCCAGTAGCTGAAGACATGCATATCAAAAAGGATGCTGGACTGAGATTGTGGAGACAGTCTGATCCCTATGCTGTTAGGAGAAGGACAACAGTTGACTACAGGTTCCACACAAAAGAACAACAAGACTTCTATGAGACAATTTTTCTCGACAAGAAGCCCATTGTTTGTGACATGAGATGGGTTGATTGGGAATACATCAAGGAGAATGAAGATCACTTCCCAGGAGTATATGACAGCTTCAAAGCATGTGGAGTAGATGAGTTTGTTGGATAGAAGCTCACAAAATGGAATGATGAGCTGATCATGCAGTTTTACTCCACTGCTCACTTTTACCTAGATGGGAAGATCACATAGATGTCTGAAGGTACTAGGTACCAATCCACTATTGAAGAATGGGCCAAGCTGATCAATGCCCCAAAAGAACATGAGGATGGCTTGGATGTGTATGCCAAGAAGAAGAAAGACCACAACTCCATGGCAAACATGTACAAAGAGATCCTTAATAAAGCTTTGGAGACTCACAAGCTTGGATCTGTACATTTCTTGTTATCTGGTCTGCCTACCATCAACTGGATCCTAAGGCACACATTGCTACCCAAGTCAGGAGATCACAAGATGATCCGAGGACATTCCATCAACATGCTGCAAATCTTTGATGTCCCTCAGAAGTTCAAGGTCATGAGTCTAATTGTAGAGACAATCAAGAGGACTGCTACTGACCAAAAGAGAAGTTGTGGGTATGCTCCACATATTCCGGAGCTCATCAATTCTAAGATGGGCACAGGAACATATTTGCTGGACAAGGAGCATCTACCCTTATATCCTGAATTTGAAGACAACACAATAGTGATGAATGAGGAGGAACCATCATCAGCTCAAGCACAAGAGAAGAGAGCCAAAGCTAAGGCAGAGAAAGCTGCAAGGATGCCAAGTGCAGAAGAAGCATCTCAGGTATTCCTCAAGTCAAAACAAGATCAATTAGGCTATCTGATTCAGGATTGAGAAGGGCTTGTCCACCCTGACTCAGAATCAGGAGAGCCTGGAGAGGATTGTTGAGACAAAATTCTATGTTCTTGACCTCAAGGTAACTGAGATACAGACTGAAGTTGAGAAGCTTCAGGAGGAAGCAGAAGAGAGGAGAGGAAAGGCAACTACTGATGCTTTTCAACGAGTGCCACATGGTCAGCGGTCTGCTGCAGTGCCAGTTTCGGATGCTAGAGCTACATTGTCAGCACCAGTAGCTACAGCTCCAGTGCCACCTCCAGCACCCACTCCACCAGCTCCAACTACATCGACAGATGCCTTCGTCCTTGGAGTTCTCTCTACACAACCTCCCGAAGACCAAGCCTGAGAGACGCATAGCACTATGCATATTTGAACTTTTTGGTAACTTATTGCCAAAGGGGGAGAAATATGTATATATCATAGGCTTCGAGAGAATGTTTTGCTTCTTTGACTTTGGTTGAACTTTATGTCTTTGTGTGAGATACCTATTTGATCATGTGGTTGATCATTTGCTACCTTAATGCTTGGTTGGATGATACTATCTTTTATATCTCATATATGATCATTCACTTGCTTGGTGATGAGTGCATGCTTTTAATTTCTATCATTTTGAGCGCTCCACCAAGATGTATGTGACATGAAAGAGTAACCCTTGATCCTAATCGATTGTGCATTTGCATTCAAAAGCAAATCTTAAATAATGCACAAATTTAGGAGGAGCTCTTGCTTATCACATACTTCTCAAAGCGACAATGTTTTTCAATCTTATGATCATTTGTTGAAGTTTTGATCTATATGTTGTCATCAATTACCAAAAAGGAGGAGATTGGAAGTGCAACTATCCCTGGGTGGTTTTGGTAATTCCTAACAACATATAGCTCATTGAGCTAATGCTATTTTAAGATAAATATTTCAGGAAAGATCAATGATTGGCATGGCATGGATTAGAAAGTGGACCCCTCAAAATGCTAGGGATAAAAGATTGGCTCAAGCTCAAAGCACAAGACTCTACATTTTACTTTTAGTGATCCAAGATCACATTGAATCCATAGGAAAATCCAATACTATTAAAAGGGGGTGAGGTGTTGCTTAATGAGTTACTTGCTCAAAATGCTTAATGATATGCTCCAAAAACCCTCAAATACTTTCTCATATCCACATATGTCTCAAACCAAAAGTCAAACTTGGCTCCACCGAAATCTTCTATCCGGTGCCACCAAATTCATTTGACATAGCCACTGCCACAAACCCTAGTCACTTCGGTCTCACCGATAGGGATCTCAGTCTCACCAAGATGCAACCTCTCTATTTCCCTTCGTAACATTTTGGTCCAACCGAGATGAGTGATCGGTCCCACCAATATTGCAATGCAAACTCTCTGTTCCCCCTTCATAACGTTTCGGTCTAACCGAGATGAGTGAATCGGTCCCACCGAGTTTGCCTGACCAACTCTCTGTTTGTCTATTACCAAAATCGGTCCCACCGAGTTTGCCTGACCAACTCTCTGTTTGTCTATTACCAAAATCGGTCCCACCGAGTTTGTGTAATCGGTCTCACCGAGATTACGTTATGCTCTAACCATAATGGAATCGGTCCCACCGAGTTGACATGTCGGTCCCACCGAAAATCCTAACATTCACATTTTGAACTAAATCGGTCTGACCGAGTTTTATAATCGGTCCCACCGAGTTTGATGATTTGTGTATACGGGTTAGATTTTGTGTGGAGGCTATATATACCCCTCCACCCACTCTTCATTCATGGAGAGAGCCATTAGAACATGCCTACACTTCCAACATACATTTTCTGAGAGAGAACCACCTACACTTATGTTGAGGTCAAGATATTCCATTCCAACCACATAAATCTTGATCTCTAGCCTTTTCGTAGTTGCTTTCCACTCAAATCATCTTTCTACCAAATCCAATCCTATGAGAGAGAGTTGACTGTTGGGGAGACTATCATTTGAAGCACAAGAGCAAGGAGTTCATCATCAACACACCATCTATTACCTTTTGGAGAGTCGTGTCTCCTAGATTGGTTAGGTGTCAGTTGGGAGCCTCCGTCAAGATTGTGGAGTTGAACCAAGGAGTTTGTACGGGCAAGGAGATCGCCTACTTCGTGAAGATCTACCCTAGTGAGGCAAGTCCTTCGTGGGCGATGGTCATGGTGGGATAGACAAGGTTGCTTCTTCGTGGACCCTTCATGGGTGGAGCCCTCTGTGGACTCGCGCAACCGTTACCCTTCGTGGATTGAAGTCTCCATCAACATGGATGCACAATAGCACCACCTATCGGAACCACAGATAAAAAATCTCCGTGTCTACATCGTGTTTGCTCCCTCCAAACTCCTCCCTTTATCTTCATATGCAATTGTTTTACATTCCGCTGCTATACTCTTAGAATTGCATGTGTAGGTTGATTACTTGAATTGTGCTAAGTTGTAAAAATCTGCCAAGACTTAAAATTGGGAAAAGGCTAGATTTTTATTTGGTCAAGTAGTCTAATCACCCCCCCCTCTAGACATACTTTTGATCCTACAAGTACAATTACGATGTTCGGACACACCATTATGTTGTGGTGTTCCAAGTGGCGTGAGTTGTGAAACTATTCCACATTGTTTTAAATGAAGGCCAAACTCGTAACTCAAATATTCGCCTCTGGGATTAGATCGTAGAAACTTTATTTTCTTGTTATGATGATTCTCCACTTCACTCTGAAATTCTTTGAACTTTTCAAATGTTTCAGACTTGTGTTTCATTAAGTAGATATACCCATCTCTTATCAAATCATCTGTGAAGGTCAAAAAATAATGATACCCACCGCGAGCCTCAACACTCATCAGACCACATACATTGGTATGTATTATTTCCAATAAGTCAGTGGCTCGCTCCGTTGTTCCAGAGAACGGAGTCTTAGTCATCTTGCCCATGAGACATGGTTCGCAAGCATCAAATGATTCATAATCAAGTGATTCCAAAAGTCCATCCGCATGGAGTTTCTTGACGAGCTTTACACCAATATGACCTAAATGGCAGTGCCACAAATATGTTGCACTATCATTATCAACTTTGCATCTTCTGGCATCAATATTATGAATATGTGTATAACCACGATCATGATTCAACAAACCATTCACATTGGGCGTATGACCATTGAAGGTTTTATTCATGTAAATAGAACAACAATTATTCTCTGACTTAAATGAATAACCGCATTGCAATAAACATGATCCAATCATATTCATGCTCAACGCAAACACCAAATAAGATTTATTTAGGTTCAACACTAATCCCAAAGGTAGAGGGAGTGTGGTGATGGTGATCTTTATCAACCTTGGAATTACTTCCAACACACATCGTCACCTCGCCCTTAACTAATCTCTGTTCATTTTGCAATTCCTGTTTCGAGTTGCTAATCTTAGCAACTGAACCGGTATGAAATACCCTAGGGTTACTCTCAACACTAGTAAACTACACATCAATAACATGTATATCAAGTATACCTTTGTTCACTTTGCCATCCTTCTTATCCGCCAAGTATTTGGGGTAGTTCCGCTTCCAGTGACCATTCCCTTTGCAGTAGAAGCACTCAGTTTCAGTCTTAGGTCTAGCTTTGGGTTTCTTCACAAGAGTGGCAACTTGCTTGCCATTGTTTCTTGAAGTTCCCTTTTCTTTTCCTTTGCCCCTTTTCTTGAAACTAGTGGTCTTGTTAACCATCAACACTTGATGCTCTTTCTTGATTTCTACCTTCGCCGATTTTAGCATTGCGAAGAGCTCGGGAATCGTTTTCATCATCCGTTGCATATTATAGTTCATCACGAAGCTCTAGTAGCTAGGTGATAGTGACTAGAGAACTCTGTCAATCACTATCTTATCTGGAAAATTAACTCCCACTTGATTCAAGCGATTGTAGTACCCAGACATTCTGAGTACACGCTCACTGGCTGAGCTATTCTCCTCCATCTTGTAGGCAAACTACTTGTCAGAGGTCTCATACCTCTCGACATGGGCATGAGTCTGAAATACCAATTTCAACTCTTGGAACATCTTATATGCTCCGTGGCATTCAAAACGTTTTTGAAGTCCCGGTTCTAAGTCGTAAAGCATGGCGCACTAAACTATCAAGTAGTCATCATACCGAGCTTTTGTCAAACGTTCATAACGTCTGCATCTGCTCCTGCAATAGGTCTGTCACCTAGCGGTGCATCAAGGACATAATTCTTCTGTGCAGCAATGAGGATAATCATTAGATCATGGACCTAGTCCGCATCATTGCTACTATCATCTTTCAACTTATTTTTCCCTAGGAACATATCAAAAAATAAAGGAGCTATATCACGAGCTATTGATCTACAACATAGATATGCAAATACTATCAGGACTAAGTTCATGATAAATTAAGTTCAATTAAGCAAATTACTTAAGAACTCAAACTTAGATAGACATCCCTCGAGTCATCTAAATAATCACGTGATCCATATCAACTAAACCATGTCCGATCATCACGTGAGATGCAGTAGTCTTCAATGGTGAACATCTCTATGTTGATCATATCTACTATATGATTTGCGTTCGACCTTTCGGTCTCCAGTGTTCCGAGGCCATGTCTGTACATGCTAGGCTCGTCAAGTTTAACCTGAGTATTCCGCATGTGCAAAACTGTCTTGCACCCGTTGTATGTGAACGTAGAGCTTAGCACACCCGATCATCACGTGGTGTCTCCGCACGACGAACTGTCGCAATGGTGCATACTCAGGGAGAACAATTATACCTTGAAATTTTAGTGAGGTATCATCTTATAATATTACCGTCGAACTAAGCAAAATAAGATGCATCAAAGATAAACATCACATGCAATCAAAATATGTGACATGATATGGTCATCATCATCTTCTGACTTTGATCTCCATCTCCAAAGCACCGTCATGCTCTCCATTGTCACCGGCTTGACACCTTGATCTCCATCGTAGCGTCGTGGTCGTCTTGCCAACTATTGCTTCTACAACTATCGCTAATGCATAGTGATAAAGTAAAGCAATTACATGGCGTTTGCATTTCATACAATAAAGCGACAACCATAAGGCTCCTGTCAGTTGCCGATAACTTTTGCAAAACATGATCATCTCATACAACAACGTATACACATCATGTCTTGACCATATCACATCACAACATGCCCTGCAAAAACAAGTTAGACATCCTCTACTTTGTTGTTGCAAGTTTTACGTGGCTGCTATGAGCTTCTAGTAAGAACCGTTCTTACCTATACGCATCAAAACCACAACGGTGATTTATCAAGTTTGCTGTTTTAACCTTCAACAAGGATCAACCGCAGTCAAATTCGATTCAACTAAAGTTGTAGAAACAGACACCCGCTAGCCACCTTTATGCAAAACTAGTTGCATGTCCGTCAATGGAACCGGTCTCATGAACGTGGTCATGTAAGGTTGGTCCGGGCCGCTTCATCCAACAATACCGCCGAATCAAAATAAGACATTGGTGGTAAGCAGTATGACGATCACCGCCCACAACTCTTTGTGTTCTACTTGTGCATATCATCTACGCATAGACCTGGCTCGGATGCCACTGTTGGGAACGTAGCATGCAATTTCAAAAAAAAATCCTACGCTCACGCAAGATCTATCTAGGAGATGCATAGCAACGAGAGGGGGAGAGCATCTTCATACCCTTGAAGATCGCAAAGTGGAAGCATTTATCAACGCGGTTGTTGTAGTCGTACACCTTCACGATCCGTCCCGATCAAGTACCGATAGTACAGCACCTCCGCGTTCAGCACACGTTCAACTCAATAACGTCCTGACCTTATTGATCCAGCAAGAGGGGCGAAGTAGTAGATGAGTTCCGGCAGCACGACGGCGTGGTGACGGTGTTGGTGAAGAACAATCTCCGCAGGGCTTCACCAAGCACAACGGAAACTATGACGGAGGATAAACTAGAGGGACGGGGTTGCCGACACACGGCTTGGTGTTTCTTGATGTGTTCCAGGTGATAGCCCTGCCCCTCTATTTATATGTTGAGCCCTGGGGTCAAAACTTGGAGTAAAAGCCTCCTCAAAGTCGGTTTTGCCCGCAAGGAAGAGTCCTTATCGGACTTCCAGGATCAGAAGCCATGGGCCTCGGCGTCTGGCCCAAGGCCAGACGCCAGGGTCTCAAGCGTTTGGTCCCCTGGCCTCCACAAAACTCCTTTTGCACCGACCTAAAGCCTCGTGGGATTCACCCCTTGGCCGAACCATATCATCCTATATATCAATCTTTACCTCCGGACCATTCCGGAGCTCCTCGTTATGTACGTGATCTCATCCAGGACTCCGAACAACATTCGGTCACCAACATACATAACTCATACAGTACTATATCGTCAACGAACGTTAAGCGTGCGGACCCTACAGGTTCGAGAACTATGTAGACATGACCGAGACACATCTCCGGTCAATAAACAATAGCGGAACCTGGATGCCCATATTGGCTCCTACATATTCTACGAAGATCTTTATCGGTCGAACCTTATGACAACATACGTCATTCCCTTTGTTCATCGGTATGTTACTTGCCCAAGATTTGATCGCCCGTATCTTCATACCTAGTTCAATCTCGTTACCGGCAAGTCTCTTTACTCGTTCCGTAATACATCACCTCGTGACTAACTCCTTAGTCATTTGCTTGCAGGCTTATGATGTGTATTACCGAGAGGGCCTAGAGATACCTCTCCCATACTTGGAGTGACAAATCCTAATCTCGAT
The DNA here is from genome assembly GCF_018294505.1 of Triticum aestivum. NCBI lineage: Eukaryota > Viridiplantae > Streptophyta > Magnoliopsida > Poales > Poaceae > Triticum > Triticum aestivum. The sequence goes on along the minus strand of NC_057803.1, from coordinate 164,440,633 downwards.
CTATGCCAACCCAACAAACACCTTCGGAGATACCTATAGAGCATCTTTATAATCACCCTGTTATGTTGTGACGTTTGATAGCACACAAGGTATTCCTCCGGTATCCGGGAGTTGCATAATCTCATAGTCAAAGGAATATGTATACGTCATGAAGAAAGCAATAGCAATAAAACTTAACGATCATTATGCTAAGCTAACAAATGGGTCTTGTCCATCACATCATTCTCCTAATGATGTGATCCCATTAATCAAATGACAACACATGTCTATGGTTAGGAAACTTAACCATCTTTGATCAATGAGCTAGTCTAGTAGAGGCTTACTAGGAACACGGTGTTTTGTCTCTGTATCCACACATGTATCAAGTTTCCGGTTAATACAATTCTAGCACGAATAATAAACATTTATCATGATATAAGGAAATGTCTAATAACAATTTTAGTATTGTCTCTAGGGCATATTTCCTTTAGTAGGTACAAGAACTCTAACTCAGGACTACTATAATGCTCAACTACTATCTAAGTTTTGGCCCTTTGTTTTCTCTTGGTGGATTTTAAACTCAAATCTCTCAGAGAGGGGATGCTCAATCATTCTTCTCAGAAATCTTAAGCAGAGTAGCCAAGAAAATGTTGGAGTGGGGTGGCTATTTATAGCCACATGCTTTCGTGAAGGGAAATGACCAAATTGGACATGCGGGACAGCCAATGGCCAGACGACATGAGTGCAATGGTTAGAATTTGTGCACAATGGTAACATTCCTTGCAGAGTAGGAAATGCTAACTCCTCAGTCCGAAAGATATCTCCTGCAGCACCAAAGAACTACATCTTCTACTGATAGGTAATGATTCAGAGCATACATAGATTTTGCTCAGTCTTGCATTGGTTTGGGCTAAGCATCACAACGGATCTAAGCTTCGAGAACCTATACCCTCTTAAAAGTACAGAGGTCCCATGACTCAAGAGAGAGAAGAAGAACATCAAAATGAATGCTAGTCTTCACATCGCCTTTGACCTTCTTAGTTGTAGTCAATTTTCTTTCAGATGAACATCGAACCAATTGCTTTACGTCGGCAATAATTTTCAAGGGGTTAACTTCTTCACATCAACCTTCTCGCCCGCATGGCTTCGATAGATATAACTCAATCATCTCGGCATCACAGATGTTCTTCGGTGATGTTCCTCGAACTTGACACCAAGGATAACATTCTCTTTGGTTCTACATGGACTATTTCTCTCTGTGTGCACTAGCAAACAAACCAGTCCATGCATGTTTCTGTCAACAATCTCCAAAGTACAAGAGGGCAAATATTGCACCAACAGTATCAATATCCTCTTGAGTCATACACATGCTCACTATACTATTATCCTTGTTACCGGTTTTGTTCTTCTTTCTTGTTGACATGTTCTGGCATCCCCGTGACATTGTCACCTATGTCTGGCCAAATGATGATGGATGCCTTCACACTGCGAGGGCCCTAAGAATATCTCTCCATCGTCGAAGGAGCAAATTCCACTCTCGATCTATCTAGTCCCTTGTCAAACTTTCTGATGAACCTGTAAGTTGTCATTATGATCATTGTGTTACAAATGATGTTTGAGCAACCCCAAAGTCCACCGTACGATAAGAAGTGACTACAATACTCTCATGGTCTAAGGAACTAAAGCACATGTTAACACTCTGTGTTATAACAATTGATTTCAGACAATATTATCTCAAAGTATAACAAACAAGTTTGGGTCGATTTAATATGATCGTTCTTCTAACGTCATACTCTCAATGTTGTTTTAGGACTATCGTTACACTTAATGATATCCTAAGATCCGGAAATCATGATCACCAACAACACTTGAACCAGCCTTAGAGGCAAGATTATAAACCTATTATTTACCGCTTATCATTCCACACGTGCATACAAGTTTTCCACCGAATCACATATTCCAGGATCATAGCAGTTATAGCATAGAATATAAAATCTTAATTATGAAAAATGGAGATATAATAAAAAATATATTATTGCATGTAGGGCATATTTCCAACACTCTCCCACTTGCACTAGAGTCAATAATCTAGTTTACATAGTTTTTTAATACATATGGCTATCCGGTGTTGCTCATACTTTGCTCATGGTAGAGCCTTAGCCATCGGGTCTGACACATTCAAATCCGTGTGAACCTTGAGAACCTTCACAGAACTCTTCTCGACATACCATCAAATAATGTGATACTTGCACTCAATGTGGCCGGTCTTCATGTGGGTTCTTGGTTCCTTTGCTTGAGCAACAACACCACTATTATCACAACAGAGCGCCATCAGGCTCATTGCACTTGGGATCACACCAACTTATTCAAGAAACTTCGTGATCCAGACCGCCTGCTTTGAAGCTTTTGAAGCCACAATATACTCTGCTTCCGTCGTAAAATCTGCAACAATGTTCTGTTTGAAACTCTTCCAAACTATCGCACCACCATTGAGGGTGAAAACATATCCTGATTGAGATTTATAGTCATCTATATCTGTCATGAAGCTAGCATCGGTGTAACCACTTTCAACGAGTTCTTCATCTCCTCCATAGACAAGGAGCATGTCCTTTGTTCTTCTGAGGTACTTCAGAATATTTTTAACAGCTGCCCAGTGAGCCACCCCGGGTTCACTTTTGTACCTGCTACTAACACTTAGCGCATAAGAAACATCTGGTCTAGTACATATCATAACATACATGATGGATGCATAAGGTACTCTACTCATTTGCACTCACTCATCAACTGTCTTGGGACATTGATTTCTACTAAGTGTCGTGGCATGTGACATTGGGAGAAATCATTTCTTTGCATTCTCCATTTTAGATCTCTTTAAAACCTTATCAATGTATCTGCTCTAGCTTAGCGCAATTAGATGTCTTGATATATCTCTATAGATCTTTATGCCCAATATATATGCAGCTTCGCCTAAATATTTCACTGAACACACACTCTTTAAATAGTTCTTTATCATGCTAAGAAACTTTGTATCATTTCCAACCAATAAAATGTCATCCAACCCTAGCCGCCACCTGTCGCTTCCGCTCCGTGCTTCCCTTGGGGCGGTCGGCCTCCATGACCGCTGCCGGGGGCCACGCCGCCTGAACCTAGGGTTCATCCGCGGTCGTGTTGACCGGTTGCCCTAGAGAGTTTTTTCCCCGAGCCCTTGCTCCGGGTTTTCTCTCTTCCGTTGGTCATCTTGATCGATGTCTTCTTCTTTAGGTTTTCCAATCTAAAATCGGTTTGCGTTGCCCGCCGCCACCGTCGACCATGGCGCCTCTACTCCGACTTCGGTGTCGACTATACACCGGCCGCTTCATCATCAACCGCGCAGCTAGGTTGGGTGCGCCGCCCAAGGGACGCCTTCGTGCGTGCTGCCGGCCGCTCGTCCGTGTGGTCTCCATTGCTGGTTCGTCTTCGTCATCATCGCCCAGGACATCATCGACAACGTCACCATCGACTCCGATCTACGTGTAAACCCGCCATGGCGCGTCCAGTGCCGCAGTCGGTCTGATCAACCAATCACACGCTTGTCTTCACCAAGCACGTCCCTGAGGACGCACCTACCGCCGATCGAGCCACAGGTTGTCGTCGTGTTGTCGCCCCGAGGTCTTCCCGCTGGCTGTCCCGACCCACGCGCCGCTCTCGCCGACGCCCCTTCGGGCTATCGCGTCGCGACCCGCGGTCCATGCCGCCGCCCTGAGATCCTCCCGCCAGCTACCCCATAGCCGCTGCCATTGCATCACCCCTTAGTGCTATCGCATCGCGGCATGCGGTCCACGCTTCCTCCCGTCGGGCCGTCGCCCCCGGCCAGTGGTTCTCCACGTGGCTGCCCGGCCCGTGAGCCGCCGCTACACCACCACTTCAAGTTGTTGCATCGCGGAACACGATCACCGCCGCCGCCCGAGGCCGTCGCCACGGCATCACCGACCCGCGCATCGCCACTGCGCCGCCCCTTCGGCCCGTAGCACCGAGGCCCGCAGTCCACTCCGCCTCATCGCACGTTGACTTACCTTGGTATGCGTCGCGCCGCCTCCCTCAGCACGGGAACGTCATCGTCCGTGCCGGTGTTCGTCACGCTGTCGGGTTCCTCGCCTGCTTCGAGCATCGCCGCCGCGCTCCTAACCAAGCCGTCGGCCGTCAGGCCGCCGCCGCCGTTCTTCTTCGACCATTGCCGCTGCTCCCCCGTAGCCGCCGCTGCCCATCCACCTCCCTTCGTCTTCATCCAGCACCAGCCCAACACTAGTGTCGCCATCATCGACCCCAACCACTTCATCTACTCTGACCACCATTGGTGACATCGGCCTCATGCCGATTGGCGCCACAACTGTCGTCGAGTCTCCTTCTCTGCTGGCCCCTCTGACTCCTCGACATGGCGTGCAGCTCGTGCAGGTCCCTCGTCTACGTATGCCCGGTGCTGGCAACACCGATGCGTGCCTTCGTCCACGACGTGTCTCCGGGTCTGACAAGCCTGGTGCGGTGCTTCGTCAACTTTGTCTTTGTCCGTCTACGCATGCCTGGTGATGGCAACACTGGTGCCTGCCTTCATCCATGATGTGTCCCCGGGCTTGGCAAACCCGGCGCGACGCGTCGTCGTCAACGTCTTCTTCCCGGCGCACCACTACTTTGACACCACTGCGCCCATGACTAACTCGACGCCTCCTTGCACCCGCGGCTCCACGACAACTTCCTCGACACCGGCTACCCCTACTCGACATCAACCACGGCGTTCTTCGCACGGCTACCTCGGCCACGGCTACACCATTCTACGCTCTCGACTACCTCGACGACGGCACAAAGGGCTACCGCCTTGCTTGAGCAACCTCGTCGGGTACCACTCGAGCCACGACTTCCGCGATGCATCGACTGTTACGACTGTGGGTGGGTGTCCGTCGGCTTGCCTCTGGATTCTTCTACAGTCTCACCGTCTGTGTCGCTACCGTTGTGACTGCGGGGGGTGTTCAGTATCGTGATTGTATTGGAAACATAGGATAGACTAGGAAGTGTTCTGGCTTGTCTTATATACTCCAAGTAGATCATGTACTCCTATATATATGCCCACGAGGCTCAAGCAATGAACATTGATTCCACCAATCCCTCTCTATCCCTTTTAACACTCATGACAACCACAAATGCTACTACCTCTGCCTTGGTTTATTGGCCCCCTTCATATTTAGTGTCAAAGTTTGATCACATATTTAACTAAGAAAGTGATAATGCATGTCACCAAAGATTATACCACCGAAAACCATGTTTAAATACGCCAATGATATAATTTCTGGTGACTTGTATTGCACGAGCTAGGCATGTGAAATTCATTGGTTGGTACACAAACTAACGGAAGACGTAGGTTGAAACGAACAATACCAAATTGTTAAACCTAGTGCAATCTATAGATATGGAGCGATCGAGGTACGCGAACAGGTTAATCAAACCAGAAGGATTTTGACTCATGAAAGAAATATTAGTCTAGCTAAAGTTAGCACGTATGCGAATGTAGCGAGTCACACCCTTACTTATATGGGGCGCTCGCAAGAGCGACTTCCCATTGGCTTCGAAACTCCCCAATCGAAAAAGCTAGCATTGTTGTTTCTGAATGTAATCATAGTGGTTGATGAAAAAAAAAGTTTCTTCCCCGCAAAAAAAAAAAGACGTAGGCAGAGCTTGGCGTTGCATCCCGCTTAGTCTAAAAACACCAAAAGGAAGAGATCCAGGTACTGCGAGAGCAGATAAATATTCGTTTCTTTCTGCGGTTTGCACCGACATTCGAAAATAGGCCCCCCCGAATGTAGTGCGAGATCACAACTCCCAGGCTCCAGTTCAGAACCTCGTGGTCCACTGAATTTGGAGTGGAATACACACACGGCCTAGCAAAGAGGGCCATGATTTGGAGTGGAACCTCGTGTGCACATGTTTATGACTCAACACTAGTGGACCAGTGACCGTTGTCCCCCACACAGGTCCATGCACATGGTAGTTTTAGCGGGATCGACCAGGCGCTGTACAGAAGTATCTCCATTATTCTTCCTGAATTCCAAGGTAAAAAAATTAAAAGTTGTACCGGTAAAATACGGTAGTTGGGGCATTCGTCACATGGAGTAGTACCACCCACCCATGTGTGTCTGCCAGAGAAAGAGGCTAACTAAAGGCGCATGGATCATAAAAAGGGGACATCAAAAGGTTCAAAACTTGACGGAAATCGGCTGGATCTGAACAATCATAACAATTTTTTACAGCAGTTTGCTGTGCTAGTGGTGTAGACGTGGCAACTGGCAACCTGCACGTAGTATACTTTTACATGATACTACTCCACTGGAGTAGTTCGTTCCGGTGCGTTACCCACAAGTAATGAATCTATTGGGGAAGCTTAGTTGCGTCTTTTTTTTACGAGAGAGAAAAGTTTGGACGGGATGGCAATTTCGCCCATGGTATGGGTATTCGCGGGTACCCTACCTGAAAATAGTGGGCATGGGCAAGACTTGTCAATATTTTGTACCTATAGGTAATGTGTATTCATACCCGCAAAATATATGGGTAAGGCATGGGTATGAGATTGCGCCCATGGGTAATCCAATGAGTACCTAGAAAATATTAATAAATTAAAAACTCCTATGGCATGTGGGGTCTACATCCAAGTCCTATGGCCCAACTCTTAATCCCTTATTTCCTAAGCCAACCATAACTCATTGGCTCGCAACAACTAGCTCGCACTTCTTCTATGTCCTATGTGACTCCTCGAAATGATGAAATCTCGACTCATCACCAATGCACTCTTTTCCAACTCTCAAACTAGCGAACCCCAGTTTCCATCACCGCCTTTCACTATGCCGGCTTCCACCAACCACTTATCGTAATCCCTTGCCTCCTGGAATTGGCCACACATTGAAGGACGCCACGTCGGTACTAGATTGATCGCCCATCATCACTTGAATTTTACACTCATTTATGTATTTCTTTAAATTTTAAATGATATATGTTGTATCCATTGGATACCCATTGGGTACAAGATACCCGATGGGTATGGGCATGAGTGTCAATTTATGCCCATGGGTATTGAAATGGGTGGGTATAAAAAGTTTCTATGGGTATGGGTTTGGGCAAGAGGAGGCGATACCCACTCATATCCTACCCATTGTCATCCCTAAGCTTAGTGACGTTGTGCATAGACAGTTTTGTCAAAAGTCACGTTTATTTCAGTTTTAAAAAAAGGTGGTTTATTTAGCCTTGAGGTTCCGTAGTTACACCGGCCTTAATTAGTTTTTTTTGAAACTTCGGAAATCTTTTATTGGATCAAAATAGAGTTACATCGTCCACTAAGCCCTTTACAATGAAAGCTGGTGGCTCCTCACACCAGAAGGAAGATGGAGCCAACCCCACTTGACTTGCTAAGCAATGAGCGACATAATTTGCCTCCCTAGGGCAGTGAACAAAAGAAATTGAAGTATAACCTATGATGAGGACCACACAGTCCGAATAGATTGCCGCTGCACCCGATGCCGTAAACCCACCATTGTTCATAGTTTCAATCACCTCCATACAGTCGGACTCCACAATGAGCTTGGTGATCCCCATCCGCTGCGCTAGCAAGAGCCCATGCCGTAGTGCATGTGCTTCCGCTATCCCAGCATCAGCAACATGCTCCAGTCGCTCATTTGAAGCAGCGATGAATCCACCTCTGTAGTCCCGTAGCACAGCTCCTATAGCTCCCTGAAGGTCGTTCGCGTTGAAAGCTGCATCTACATTCAGTTTTACAAAGTCCTCTTGCGGTTTCCTCCAACCAGATGATCTCTCAATCGCATTCTTCTTCATCGCCTTGGAATAATTTGCTGCCAGTGCTGCAATCGACAACGCCGTTCGGGCCGGGGCCTGCACTTCCTCCCCGTGGTTGCCTACGCTCCCACCAAATGTACCAGATACCCACAAGGATTAGGAATTGGGCTGGAATATCTTGGATCAACGTCTGACGAGGTGGAGCACATAAAATATAGTCCAACGCTGCCGAGCCCGCCCTGTCAGTATCACACGCCTCGTCCACGAAACCGTCAAGATTCAGACATCTCCATACTTCGGCTGCCCTAGGGCAAGTGAAGAGAGCATGCATAATGTCTTCGCATCCACCCGCACACATAGGACAGCTATCTGACGTATCAATGTGGCGATTTGCCAATACCCCGTAACATGGTATGAATCCATGTAAGACCTTCCACGCATGAATCTTCACCTTAGCGGGGGCAGGCGACTCCCAGAGTTTCTTCCACACCGGATGGCGCTGGGACGGCTCCCCCTCTGTTCGTTCATACCAGCGTGCAAATTGATGCTGCCACTCAACATGATAAGCTGACCGGACCGAGAATACGAAGCTCCTTGTAAACCTCCAGGCTACAAAATCTTCCATCATCCCATGTGGTGCCAGCGGAATTGCAAGAATTCTATGCGCATCAACCGGCCAGAAGACGTCAGTTATCAACTGTTGATCCCAAAACCCCATGACCGGATCGATCAACTCCGCAACCTTTGACAGCAGTGTCCCTCCTCGTGGTGTAATGACACGACCATCAGCACTCGATTGAATCCACGAGTCTGTCCAAATGTTCACTTGTGAACCATCACCTATACGCCATATTGCCCCTCTTCTGAATGTATTGATACCAGCACATATACTCTGCCATGTATATGAGCTTCCACTTTTTACCTTGGCATCAAATAGTTTCCCATCCGGATAATACTTGGCTCTCAAAATCTGAGCACACAGAGAATCAGGATTCTCCAGCAGCCTCCAAACTTGTTTAGCTGGTAGAGCTAAGTTAAAACTGTGTAAGTCCCTGAATCCCAACCCTCCCCTTTCTTTCGGTATACACAGCTTCCACCAAGCTGCCCAATGGATTCGCTTATGATTGTCGTCATCTCCCCACCAGTATTTCGATATAGCATCCGTCATTCCTTTGCATATTTTCTTCAGAATTTTGAATACAGACATCGCGAACACCGGCATGGCCTGAGCAAAAGCCTTAATAAGCGTTCCCCCCCCCCATCGTGGAAAGCAGCTTCTCCTTCCAACCTATCAACACCTGATTTACTCTGTCGATGAGATACTCAAAAGAGTCACTTCTGTCCGTTCCCACCATGGATGGAAGCCCAAGATACTTATCGTTAAGGCCTTCCGTCAAAATATTCAGTTGCTGGCGTACCACAACTTTCTCCTCCTCCGGTGTGTTTGGACTGAAGTATATGCTAGATTTAGCCTCACTGACCAACTGACCTGAGCTCGTACAATATTCATCAAGAACCCTTCGGAGGCACGCTGCGTTTTGACCATCTGCTCGCATAAGAATTAGGGAATCATCAGCGAAGAGCAAATGAGAAATCTGTGGTGCCTCCCTGCAAACCTTCACCCCTACCAATGTGCCATTATTTTCCTCCGCTTGTAGCATGGTAGAAAGCGCCTCTGCGCAAAGCAGAAATAGGTAGGGGGACAAGGGGTCCCCTTGCCGCAAGCCTCGAGTTGGCTCAAAAACCTCCGTGCTCTCTAAATTGAATCTGACATTATACGACACGGATGACACACACTCCATGATCATTTCTGTCCACTGTTCCGCAAACCCCAGCCTTTGCATCATCCTCCTAAGAAAGCACCATTCTACTCGATCATAAGCCTTATGCATGTCGAGTTTCACCGCACATAAGCCAGACTTGCCTTTCTTTCTTTTTATCGTGTTCACACACTCATATACAATGAGTATGTTATCCGTGATCAATCTTCCCGGGACGAAAGCGCTTTGCGTAGGACCAATGATCTCCGGAAGGATCCCTTTAAGCCTAGAAGCCAGCATTTTGGATATGATCTTATCACCGGCCTTAATTAGTTAGATTATACTATTTGTGACCAGTCTACTCAAACGGACGTGCTAACTCTTCCATCGTCTCTGTCTCGTCGTCGCCATGCACGCAAATTGCAAAAGCGATCAAAAGGCGCATCTGCGTGCATCCGACGCCAACAGTGACCGATCGTACGAAAATGAATGTGTAGCCAGAAATACAGTCAGCCTGCAAGGATTCCAGCGTAGATACACTAGTGATTACACCGACCGTTTCCAAAAGAGCTTTTGGGAAAAGCCACAGATAATGCACCTGTGTGACCCGGAAAAGAACCTGCCTCATCGATCCTATACGTTAGCTTTTGTTCTGTAGTCTATCGGACCAGGGGAATCCGGCACCAATAACGACGTTGATCGGCACGTCAAGCGTGCGACATGTCAAACCTTCTTTGGTTTTGCGTTGGTGTTCTGGTTCGGTCGCACGTCACATACGTGGGAGCTTGCGCGCCTGGGTCGTCGTCGCTTTCGGCACCCGGGCGACCACGACGACAGCGAGCGACAGATGGTCGACGGCCGCGTCCATTCGAGCGTGTCGTCTCGGTTCATCATGGCTTATCTTCAATTTCAAGGCTCCTCTAAAACACAGGGAGCTGACCTAGACATCGATTATTCGTGTCATTCGTTTCATAGTGATCGACGTGTGTTGTGAAGCGGATCGGAGCAGGGAGGAAGACGGGCGTTGTGGGTGGCATGTAGACATGCAAATTTGTAACCCTTTAGGTATCTTCAACCCTTCTTAGTTCAGCTAAATAAACTTTAATTTGAAGACCAGTCATTAGAAGGTACATTAACCATCTAGGATTCAAATTTGCATCCCCGGTGGCGCGTATGGGGTACAACCTACTCTTCTATACCTCAAAAACATTGTCCAAAATAGTTGTGTTGCATACCTTGGTCTCAAGGTGAATTACTCAAATTCCATATTGATATCTATCAACACTTGTGAGGATAAAATGATTGAGCTACCTAGCCTCCTTGGTTGCAAAATTGGTGTTCGTCCTCACACATATCTTGATTTGCCCCTATGCATTACCAAGCCCAAAGTTAAAGATTTTTTGTGCCTATGTTAAAGAGAATTGAAAACGGATGTTCCACTCTATTTCATCTGGAGACCAACTCACCCTTATTAAACCAGTATTCTCAAGCATTCCCATGTTTTTCATGTGCACGCTGATGATGCCCAAGATTGTGGTCGAGCAAATCAACACTTACCTCAAGAACTGCTTCTGAAGAAAATATGGCTCACAAGAAAGGGGTGCTGCTCACATATCATGGGATAAAGTATGCAAGCCCAAATCCCATGATGGACTTGGTGTTCTTGAAATCCGTACCCATATATAATCAAGCTTTGCTCATGAAGTTTCTTCATAAATTCTTCAATACGGATGACATTCCTTGGGTTAACATTATCTGGGAAGCACACTACCAAGATAATCCGCGAGGGGACAAAATGGTTGGTTCTTGCTGGTCGAAAGCTATCCTTAAGCTCCTTCCAACTTTTAAGCAATATGCTATGTGCAAGGTTGGTAGAGGGGAATCACTCTCTCAAAAGGTACTTGAACACATAGAGATTAGTCAACTATTCCATAGACCTCTATCACAACAAGCATTCAACTAATTTAGTGCCCTTCAAGAAATCATTAACAATAGAGACACAACAAATGCTCAGATAAATGGACCTATACTTGGACTTCTCCTCAATAATCATCCATGAAGATGTACAAGGCCATCATTTGGACTAGTACAGCTCATAACATCTTCAATCATCTATGGAGCACTGCATGCAGACTCAGAGACAAAAATCTTCTTCTGGCTACTTCTGCATGATAGAGTGAACACAAGGAATTTATTATAGCGTAGAAGCATGTACTTGGAGGACTATAATTGTGCATTATGTTCTGATGCTATAGAAGAAACACCGATACATCTCTTCTGGAACTGCCCATTTGCACTCATGTGTTGGCACAATCTCACCCCTTCCAAGCAGAGGGGCATTTCTGCATATGATGAGATCCATTTTACAATGAATAGACTTCCAGCTACAATTGCAATGGAGATCATCATTAGGGGATGCTGGAGTATTTGGATGGTAAGGAACGATAAGATTTTTAGAATAGAAGCACCACATCTGGACACTTGAAAGCACTATCTTAAAGAGGGTCTTCAGAGAACCAAACTACAAGCTAAGCAAGTCAAGACAGAGAAGATCAACACTTGGATAGAGCATAACCTGTAAATTCTTTTTATGATTCCTAGAGCTGGTATTGGGTGACTTTTATTGATACTTGCTTTGCTTTACATATTTTTAATGATATGAAAGTACCGTAGAACAATTGTTCTACTGTTTTGACTCAAAAAAATAGTTGTGTTGCCCTTTTGCAGCTAGTTGGTGTCAAAGGCATCAACATGTAGAACGCCATTGTCGCTTACATGAGAATTGGAGGTGCCATGATTTGAAAGTACTTGCTCTTTGGGAGAAATCAAATAAAAAAAATAGAGCACCACCTTTTGTATATAGTGTTTGTCTGGCCAAATCAGTTCAATTTATTGGGTTGGAGCTGATGACCATTGTCCGCGTTTGAAAGTATGCGCTCTTCAACCATGTATATGCCTCTGATGGATCCCCTACTATGATCACCCATAAACCCATGAAAAATAGTAGCACTAGAAAGCCCACAAACAAACAAATAATTAATGGATAAATCTTACAAAGAAAATGATGTGACATAGCATGAGTCTGCTTTTAGTTTTGCGGTAAAGTTTCCGTGGCTAGCACCAGCAAGCATTAATAGTATGTAGCTTGAGAGTTGTATATTTAGTTGCTCGGATGCGCCTTTTTCCATTGAGCTGGTATTTGATTGTTGGCAATTACCAAGTGATCTTCTTGGTATGGGTGTGTATCTCCAAAGGGTTTTGGTTACCTGGTTGTAATTTTGGTTACCATTCGGTAATCACATTTCTCGTCCCCAACCGTACGCACACTTTGCTTTTTTTAGTGTAATCAATTAACATGTTTAATTAAATAACATAGCATGTTTGTTTAATGATATATCATTGGGATCATGGTCTAAAGACTAAAGGGGGGTGAATAACCCTATTAAAAATTCTACTCCAATTTTTAGTGTTGGCAGTTTTTAATTAAGGGTGGCAAGAACTAGACAACCAGATAACCAACTTAGCATCCAAAATATCGACAGTAACGAGCAACAGAAAAGTAACAACCTTCCAAGTAAGGAGAAGGTAGAGTTTAGACGATACAAACACTCATGACACGATGATTTTCCCCATGTTGACTCGAAAATGCTGATGAAATGTGATGCTTGGAACTCGGCACTTCCAACCATCACATTCCATCGACACTTCTAAGCAAACTAATATGGCTCGTAACTGCCGATGAAATGTGATGCTTGGAAGCGGTGAACAAATAAAAGGTTTTGCAAAGTGAAATATTTGGGTTGACAGTCTCGAACAAAGACAACGGTTTCCGAACAGTTGAATTTGTGTTTGATCTCTGAGCATGAATAACCCTAAGTGGCTTGTTAGTATCGGAATAAAATCTCCGATGGTGCCGAGATTTGGAGGAATTCATACAAAATTGGCTAGGGAGTGGAGGACAAAAATAGAGTGGAAAGGTCGTGCCATTGCGGTGGTAATGCGACGCCACACCATACTAAGCTCCCTAGAAATGGAGCCTTCTGGTGCATCAGGTAGTTTTTGCATTCATGGTCCTATATGTCAGCGAGTGGATCTGTTGTGTGCTGTAGTTGGGCCTACTCGCACTTGATTGTGGCGCTTTTATGCTGTAAGGTTGACAAATCTTTAAATTTGTGAACATTTTAAAATCCGTCAACAACTCTGAAAATCGGGGAACTTCTTTTGAAATCCAGGAACATTTTCTAAACCCACGAGAATTTTTAATTGACAAATGTTTTTGGATTCTGAGGAACACTTTTGAATTTTGCAAAACTGAACATTTTTGTTATTCAAAATCATTTTTGGAATTTGCTAATATTTTTTAATTCATGATTTTTAATTTATTGGACATTTTTCAAATATGTAAAAAATTATTCATGATTTTTTTATTTTTAGAAATGTTCTTAAAATCCATGACCATACTTCATTCTATCAAAAACATTTTAAATGTTCTCTCTACTTTTTTTTCCAGTTTTCCTTCCTCTTTGTTTTTTCATTCACTTTTTTAGATGGGCTGAAGCCCAATAAGGTAACTGCCAGCCAACTGAAGTAACCGTCTTGGGCGTGCGTGTTTGGTTGTCATTCGACGTATTTAGGTTATTTTGCTGCCAGGGAAGGGGCAACCTAGTATCTTGTTTCGTGCGTTTGTGAGGGGTTCGCCGGTTGGCGCCAACTTGTCGGTTCTGAGTTGAGTGATCGGGTCGCCATTTTCTTTGTCTTCTCCGCCAGACTCCTTTGAAGGTGTATTCACTTTGGAAGACCTATGCTAGCTAGGGGAGAGGTAGAACGAAAACTAGGTGCTGGAGATTGATGCCAATACGAGCACATGTCGAAAAGTTGTTGTAGCTAGGCTTGTGGCAGTAGATCTAACATCAAGGTCAGAAAGCGACTAGGTCGAGAGATTATAGTCCTTTCGGGGATGAAAACCAATTCAAGGAGAGTAATTTTACTGGCGGCGGCAGAGGCACGAGTGAATTCAGTTTGGAGGGTGGGGGGCGGGGGATGCATTGTACATGAGCCTACGGTCATGCCTACACGTGCTAGCAAAGTTGAAACGTTGGAGAAAAGAGATGTCCATTTTGATGTACATGGTCCAATGGTCAAGTCGGTTTATGTAGGATGAAACCGACGATTCTCTTGAACTCAAACAATTAACGATGAAAACATCGAACTGAACACCATATAAACACAATGGAAACATCGAACCGAACATCGTATAAACCAGGATTATCAATCAACTTAGTTTTCCGATTTTCGGTGTAAAAATGACCACATCAATCCGTAATAGTAGTAAAAAGAGACTCAACCCGCGAGCGTGAAATGACACGACAAAGCGTGCGTCATCCTCGAGCGCATTGCAATCTTCGAAAAAAACGTAGAGAAAACTCGCGATTGTAAAAGAAGGAGCTAATATCACCAGGAGTCATAAAACTTGCTATGCATGTTCAGTTTAGTGCCAAAACTTTGAAAATACGGATTTGTGGTCACTCAACTTGCATTATCCTGCAAATACGGTCACAAAGTGCATATGCGGGCATATCCGCCCCTTGTGTGGCATGACATGCGTGCATGGCCCCACTGGCAGTGACTATTGGTGCTGGAGGCGCTAGTGTGACGTCATCCTTAGAGAAAAGAGGTGCTACGTGTGACGTTATTTTTGCAGAAATGATTAAAAAATAATCGTGATGTAAGCTCTCAAACCAGCAACCAAATTCAGTCTTGTCACCGGTGCTAACCACCCACACAAGGCTCCCTTGCCTTTCTAGTAATGAGATGAATATTGTATTATATTGGTCAACCCAATAAATAATGTATTTTTTGCCAGGACAACCATAAAATGATTCGAATTCAAAAAAAAATTGTTGATTTGTTTTTAAGGATGAGGGAATTTTGTTGCCATTTCGAAATTCGTACTTGCTCATGTGTCTGAGGAAAAACAAATAATTTTGTATGTTGGCAACGACGACTAATCGTATCCAACATTTTTTTTTCTCGATAGCATTTTTTTCTCGGTACGGGCTAGAAAAACTGGTTTCTAGATAATCTCGGAAATTTCAAAAAAGTCGCACAAATTTATTCAAACAATTTGGAATTAAATTTTTTAGCACTAAAATATATATAACTGAACCTAGAAAAGAACAAATCTTACGCACGATTCCAGCGGTTAGTAACCCGCATCTGCTGGGTGACCCCGGCTTGGGAGTTCAAGTAAATATCAGCTAAAATTAATGATGAAGACCATTGGAATCAATCAAGTGACCATGGGTAATACAGCAAAAGTTGTGGCACCGAACTATGCGCTGCGTTGTATGATTATGTGCATACATATCTTATTTGATATAGTTCTGGGTGTTTAAATTCAAAAAAATACATTTGAAATTTTGGCATGAGGTTCAGTGACCACCGGGATTTCTCGGAACAGAATAAAAAAATCTGCTTATATCTTGGACCGGTTTTTTAATTCTAATTTGATTTAGAACTTTATGGTTTCAAAATCCAAGATTTTCTGAAAACTGGTTTTTTCGGTCGCACCTGGAAAAAAACAGAATCGAGAAAAAAGCCTGACTTTACTATAACTTAATTTGTCTCTGTTATTTAACGTGACAATCTACTTAGCGTACTGGTTGGCAGAGGGTATGCCGGGGTACATGAGCTCGTGAGTTCCATTCCTCTCATACCTCTCATACCACCACGCAGTGACAAGTGGACCCCATGTCAAGGAGAGATTTATATATATCCGCAAAAAAGGAGAGATTTATTCCTCACAAGCAGGCCCAGACGTGCTGATGAGGAGCTTCTACAATCAAACAAGAGCAGGGTGTATCTGTAAAAAGAACATGCACACAGCACACGTAGCACCGTGTTGTTCCAGTCACTAATAGTGGGCCATAGCAACGTTGGCATGCCACGTAAGCATAATATGTGTCTAGAGATGGATGAAGTGACCGTATTTGCACGCGGGGACAAGTTGAATGACCACAATTTCGTATTTTCAAAGTTTTAGCACTAAACTGAATATGAAGCGCAAGTTCTATGATTTCTGGTGATATTACCTCTAAAAGAAGAGGAGAAGAGAACAAATGCCAGCTCGTTTCGCCTTTTGCCTTTCGGCTCCATCCTCCCTCGTGGACAGTGGCCAGAGCCAGGCTACGGGCACACGCCTCCCTCTACACGTCGTGTTCCCACCAGCAGGCACACACGCGCATACGCATCTTTCTCATCTGCCGCAGGACGGCAGGAGGCACCGCCCCGCACCAGCACCTGCTCATCATCTTCGAAGCTTCTCTCCTCCTCTCCACCCCACTCCACGACCAGCTAGTGCCGACCTCCTCCGCAGCGCCAATCCGACGCGGCCGCCGCGAGCCCGAGATCCCGTGCCCAACGCTCCCTCTTCGAGGCCAAGCCAGGTAATTCTCTTCCCTCCCCTCCCCTGGATTGCTCTGGGCGGTTTCTCCGCGTTGATTAGGCCAATTGCGGTGGGTCTGCCGCTGGGGTGGGTGAATTGGGTGTTACTTGTGTGCTCCATGGCCGCTGCGAGGCAAAACTTGGATCTTCGGTGTTTCCGTGGGGGTTTCTCTTTTGTTTGCCTTGTTAGTACGCTCTCAAGATCAGTTCCTTTTCTTCCTCCGCGTTATGGTGTCAATGGAGAACCTGTAGATGGATGGTTCGACGTGATGGGGCCGTGAATTGGGTGGGTGGTCGCAATGGGCTGACAGAGTTAATTTTACTACTTATTTGCTGGCCGGATTGGTAAAGCTCAAGCTTTTTCCTTCTTATATGCGTCTTCTTTATTGCTCCACAACTCAATTGAGCTCGTTTAGTCCAAGAGGGTTGGTTTAATCCAAGACGTGCTGATCCTTCTAAATAATTTGGACGTGCCTGGAATTAACTTATATTTGAGTTCGGTCTCGTGCTGTTTGAGAATCCCATAACGCCTAATCTGCTGCTTCACATGGCTTCTCCAAGATTGAGAGAATACACTTGGTTAGTTAAGGGATTTATGCGCTGGCTTGATACTGCATAAGTTAGGTTTCTGCTTGCTTCTATAAGCTTTTTGCCGAGACAATCGAGGAATTTGCTCTGTGTGTTCTCTTTAATTGGTTTATTGAGGATTTAGGGGGAAAATCACATATTCTTGAAATGCATCCTGTCTGGTCGTTTAAGTGGAGTTGGTCATGGTTTCGTTGTATATACTATATCGTTATGGACTAGGGAAGCAGCGTTCTAGTTGATGCAGGATCGTATGAGGTTAATTGCTGGTTTTGTTCCCAGCATCTGAGTTCAGTTTCTGTATTTCTATTTGGAGTTTCTCAGTGCTGATGAGAAGAGATAAAATTTTGGGACAGATTTGAGCAGGCTAGTTTTAGTGGAAGTGAATTTGTGTGCTGTACCCAAAGTGCTTGCCTGTGAGTGACGCATACCGAGCTTTTGTAGAATATTTAGTATATACAGTGGCGATCAAAATTTATATTTCCTTTTGAATAGACTGAATCTAATTGGTATGCACGACTGCTGATGAAACGTTGGGTTATCTTTCTTGTCAGCTAAGTAAACGTTCGGATATTATCTAATCGTAAATTACTTAATATGTGGAAATGCAGGTACGAAGTTGCACTGTCTGTGCATTGTTTTACATAAAAACATCTCTCTGCCATAAGAGCTTTGATCTGCAGTGCATGGCTCTGATTTTGCTGTTCTTCTAAAATTTGCTCAGCATCAAGAGTGACACACATTAAAATGGGGTCTACACGAGCAACGAGTGAAGATGACAAGGCTCTTGTCTTGTGCCAGGAAAGAAAACGTTATGTGAAAGAAGCACTTGATGGGAGATGTGCATTTGCAGCCGCTCACTTTGCGTATATTCAGTCGCTGAGGCACACAGGATTTGCTCTGAGAAAATTTGTAGAACCTGAAGTGCCAACAGACTCTTCATTATACACATCAACATCTGCAACACCAGAGCCTCCTGGCATGAGGCATAGATCGATGAACCTCTCCCCATCTGTATCACATCCGGCCAGTGACTCCTTCTCCCCAGCTCCGTCCCCGTTATCTTCCGGGCGTTTCCATGTCAATCATATGAAAGCCGGGAGGAACCCAGTGAGGACTGTTGAGGAAAAGGTGCCTGTTCCTGTAACAGCAACTCTGGAGACTTCATCCTCAGTTCCCATTCAAACTGTACATGATCTGGATGATAGTTCTACATTTGAAGCTCCTCCAGGGACACCACCATGGGACTACTTTGGCCTTTTTCAACCTGTTGAGAGCCAGTTGTCATTTCGTGATGAGAAGGAATCTGGTCATGATTTTGAAAATGCTGATGATATTAGGCGCCTTCGGGAGAAGGAAGGAATTCCAGAGCTTGAGGAGGAATTGGAGAAGTCGCATGCTCATGCTGGTGATGTTAGGCTCTCGCAACAGGAGAAAACTCTAGATGTCAGAGATGGGGAGCAATCTACTATGAGTGGAAGGGAGGATGATTTTGCAGACTCAGAAGATGATTTTGAGAACCCATCTTCTGAACCTTTAGTGCGGATGTTCAAGAACCGCAATGATACACCTGTTGAAAATATTGTAACAGATCAGTCACCTGCACATCTTGCTGCAGATAAGGTTGTCTCAGAAAATTTGGTAGATAAGGTTGCCTTGGAAAATATTGCAGATAAGGTTGCCTTGGAAAATATTCATTCCAAAACGGAGGAGCCGAAAAGTGACAACAAGGTACTTGAGCCAAAAAGTGACAATAGGGTACTTGACATTAGCATGTATGAAACTGATGAAACCCCTGTGACGAGCCCTGTGAAAGAAGTGGTATCTTCGGTTGCCGCTCATTCTATAAACGGGAAATCGAAGGAACCTTTTCGTGATGTTAGAAACGGGGTAAAGGACCTGTCTACATCCATGAAAGAAGTTGAAATCTTATTTATCAAGGCATCTGATTCTGGCAAAGAAGTCCCGAGGATGCTTGAAGCGGATAAAGTCAATTTCCGCCCTTTGCTAACCGAAGAAAGAGGTCAGAACTCAATTAATTAGATTACTGTTCTGTAATATTTTGATGGAGCTTTGCTTCAAAACAAATGATAGAAAGGTTCTGCATGCAACACTGCAGAACTCATGATGTGAAACTATAACAATATTACTTGTACCCATGACCATTATTACTTGCTGTTCCTCTCTTTCTAGTTTTTAGAACTTGGGTTAACTTAAGTAATTATAATGCAGCACGTGGATTAAAGGCACCAGGCTTTTTTGCAACACTCTTTGCTTGCTGCAGGGAGGAAGTCCCTGTTCCTCAGCGTAAGTTTTTTCTAACTCTCAGTGACAGTCTTCCTTCCATTTTCCAGCACACAATTCTAGTTCCTGTGATTACATCGTATGATGTCATTTGCATGTTATTTCTTCCATGATCTTCCGTTGAAGCGGCTTATTTTTCTACGTACCAGAAAATGATATGTTCCATGTAGATATGTTTTACTTTTCACGGTTTCCTGTATAGAGCTTGACCATTGATTATCCTAACATGTTAGTATAACTGTGTGAATATCATTGGTGAAGTCAAAAAATTCTGAATACAAGGGCATGTCTACAGTTTATGTGACCAACATATGTTTTTTCTTTATGTGCAAAGCTTTTGCACTTTCTCTAAATAGAATCTTTATTATTTCATCTGTTATCCTGTTGTAAATGGTAGGGAGGGATAAATATCTTGTGCTTTATTGCAGCTCCACCACAAGCCGACGTGAAGCATCTTACCTGGCATAGATCAGTGTCTTCGCACTCTTCGTCATCAAGGAATCCTCTTGGGGCAGCATCGAAAGTTGATGTCGATGGTCTCACTGGAAATATCTTTAGTGGTGTATACATGAATTCTGGCAGTCACGCTTCCACACTAGATAGATTGTATGCATGGGAGAGAAAGCTCTGTGATGAAGTCAAGGTAAAAACTTATTTGGCCGGTCCTTTACGAGATACTCTTTTTTTCTTAATCTGTTTTAGCCACTGTTTTAAACTAGATATGCGTTGCTAGAAATTTTTATAGCAATGAAATTATCAGAGGTAAAATCAGAATATATGAGAATAATACCACACCACATTTTCGTCATATGAATGATAGCAAACCTAGAGGTAAATAGATGGTGGATGCATGTTATATTGTCTGACATTCAAGTTCAATTATTTTTTGCTGAAAAAATAAAAAATAAAAATTGATTATATGGAGACTTGCATGTGGTGGAAACTGCAAGGGTTGCATCCACATGATGATGTAGATGGCTTTCATGTGCATTTTAAATGCGATCACTTGCTTATGAAAAAATAAAAATAAGAATTGATGAAGTGGAGGACTTGCATGTGGTGGAAAGTGGAAGATTTACATATGCTTGATGATGTGGATGGCTTGCATGCCCATTTAAATGGGATCACTTACTTAGATATATAGGATATCACGTAGTAGAGGCTTATCAATATATCTGCAGAAGTATGTAGTAATTTTTTTTGAAATAAAATGACGCAAATTGCACTGGGATTATAATGATGTTCTTTTATCTCAAGCTTGGAGTATTGATTAAAAATGGAAGATGAAACAATGTGCAACAAACAGAGCCTGAAATATATTTATATTGAATGTTGGTACACATGATATGCCCACTTGAATATGCATTTAGCAGTTTGTGCCATTCCTATTTTCTGTGTTTGAATTATTTGTACTATTATTCCTGAATAAATGACACATCTGTATGTCCTTTTGCCTTGAGTCTGTGAATTGGTTGACACCTCCATACTTTCTTGCCTTTTTTCTTTAAATGACCTCTCCATGTCTTTTCACCATATTTAGTGTTTCTGTAAATGCTAACCTTTGTATTGCCTTCAGGCTAGCAGTACAATTTGCAGGCAGTATGATGAAAAATGTAGGTACCTGAGAAACCAGGAATCAAGAGGAGAAAGCCACATGAGTATTGATAGAACCCGTGCTGTTGTGAAGGATTTGTACTCCAGAATTTGTGTGGCCATTCAGAGAATTGACATGATTTCCAAGAACATAGAGGATCTGAGGGACAAAGAGCTTCAACCGCAGCTTGAAGAATTAATTGGAAGGTATTGGTTTTCCATTTATTTTGTACGTAACTACATACATATTGCAATTCAATAGGCATTTTCTGGAATGGTCTTAGTTTATCATTTGCTCTTGGTTAAAATATTCACATTTTTTGCAGCTTAACTCGCATGTGGGAAACAATGCTCGAGTGTCACCGGCATCAACATGAGATTATTAAGCTAGTATCCAACAGTGGCGGTATAAAGGTCTTAATTCGGTCGGAATCACAGTTCCAAGCAACTCTACTCCTTCAGGTTGAACTAAAGTCACTATTTTCAAACTTCCAGAGATGGATAGTATCCCATAGATCTTACTTGAATAGCCTACAGTCATGGTTACTGAAGTGTGTGAAATCACTAAGGACGAAGAAAAAATCTAGAAAGAAGAAAGATACCGATTTTCAAATAACAAATTTTGCTGTTGCACCCATATTTACAATCTGTGAGCAATGGATTAAGTTACTGGATGAGTTGCCAATCGAAGACTTGGAAGGTGGTATTAAAGGTCTCCTTGCAGATATAAACCATTGTATGCCTCGTCAAGAGAAGAGGCGTGGTGGTTCAAGGTCTACATTTGCAATACCTAATGGAGGGTTGAATGATGAAATGAGGGGAATCCATAGAAACGACGCTCATACGGATTTACAGTCGAGCCTGGAGAGCTTCCTAGGGAAGCTTGAATTCTTCTCAGATGTTTCAGTGCACAAATATGGCGAACTCAAGAAAAAAATTAATACGGCAAAGGAGAAATATGAGGAGGCAAATCGGTTGCACTAATTTCTGGAGTGAATCATAATATAGCTCAAAAGTCATCTGAGATGGATAAATAAACCGTCCATTGTGTACATTTGTTCATCGAACTAATAGGCACAAATCACTGCCATCATATTTTGCGAGCTCATGATAGTCTAGGGGGACAGGCATGGGGGTAAATATGTAGATATCCGGCCTTGTGGCTAATGCCACTCGACCTTAATCTGGGATGTAAATGTGAGGTGTAGGTAAATTAAAGTGTAAGATGGGGGATACAAGATGTATATTTGTGCTGGGGTATATCAGTATATGATATGAGGTTTCCTGTTCTTCATGTTGGCACCTGGGCATAAGCTTGGACTTTTCATTCAGTGTTTTGTATCTATGATTGCAATTCCATTCTCGTGTTGTTTAGGTCTTATTTAGGCTGGTACGATGTTTCTTATTTTGAACTTATTGTACAGTATTTATTTGAGAGTAACGCTCGCCAGAGAAGAGTAAACTGGATCAAACTCAGTAAGAAAGAAAGGAAAGAAACCAATAGACCAGCACGGCAAGCTAGCTCAGAGCTTCCTAGGCACAGCCTCTTGAGCCAGGCGACGCAACAGGTTGCCGTCTAATGGCGCGCGCACTCCGTTGGCGGTGGGGACCGAGTGCCGGCAAATTTGCTCAAATGGGATGAAGCCAAGTTTGGTCATCTTCAACCCAAGGCTATGTTCAGCACTTCTCCCCTTTTCTCCAGGAGTAGCAGGCTGCGCTCGAGTTATCTTGAATGGACATCTTAAGACCATCCAATGTTTGCCACCATTAGTTTCCATATGACAGCGAGAAAAAATAGTTCCCAAATCATCACACGTTGCCAACCTTTGCCCTGAAAACACATTTGATTTCGTAAGGGTCATGTAGTGTACACCATAGTGAAGCAGAGTAGAATATTTTTAACACTGATTTCTTGTTGCCACTTAGCCACCGCAGTTGATTCAAAATCAAAGCCTAAACGATCATAAAAATTAGATTATATTCCAAAATTGGTGAGGTACCACACGCTCAAACAATAAAATGGTGCACAAACTCAGCTCAGTACAAAGCAGTTCCAATATTTCGGTGTTTTGAAGATTATCACTGTCAATAGTCCGTTGTTGGCCAGAAGCCATTAATGAAACATGAACCCCCGGCGGAATGACCAACTTCCACACGGCTGGGTTTGCACAAGGATTGCTCCCCCATTGTTTTTTTTAAAACAAGGGGAAGGAACCAGAAAGTCCTGAAACTGCTGCATTTGGAAGTGATAATACACTACAACTAGCATGTAGCGCGCGGCGGCACGTCACACCATACTAATTGATGTGCAATGTTTTATTTTTTGAAGTTTTAAGTGTTTGTTCTAGAATTTGTTTGACAACATAGTCATTCATATATAGATAGCATACATTAAGTCGATGCACGCAACGTAATTCGAGAATACATAATAGTCCATTCGTTCCTAAATGTAGGACCGCAATAAGTACCTGACGTGCGGTGGCTTGGAACTTGGCCCGAACGCTCCATGACCACATATTGCGCCACGTCTACTCTCTCTAGTAAAAGAAAGGAAGCACAATGGGTGTTGCTCTATTTCTTATTAGTGAGGTATTCTTCTTCATTTCAGTATTTGCGGGAGTCCCCTCTAGGAAGAGATGCTTTTCAAAGGCCGTACGCTACTGTTGAATGGCCAAATAGGGATTAAAACAGAGTAAATAACTAGAGTATCCCGTCGTAGTGGTAGCTGCATTTACGCGACCGGGTCTTGCATGCATGCATAAGTGACAAAATTGCTGACAACAGCGGGAATCTTTTGGGTTTTCAGTTTTTGAAATATTTTATCTTTTAAATGGAAAATCCGATTGAAAAACCATTTTCACCATAATCCGTCGCGACGAGATCTTCGAAACTAGATCTCATATCGACATGTTTCGACGATTTTTTTGGGTTAAAAGTTGCCATGTCTATTGCTCATAAATTGCCATGGTATTTACACTAAAGTTGCCATGATATGTTTCAACTACTTTTTCTTGTATGTTTAAAGTAAAATTTGACATGTTACAAAAATAATTTAAAAACTAAACTTGCCATGGTGAATTACTAAAATTGCCATGATCCATGAAATAATTTTGACATTGTTCACAATTAAAAAGGAAATCCATCATCAATTACTTTAAAAATGCATGGTCAATGACTCAAATTTGCCATGAATCATACACTAAAATTGCCATGGTGAATTACATAAATTTACCATGATACATGCACTAAAATTTGCCATGGTTCATACAAAAAATAATTTTCATTGTCAAAATACTAAAATTTCCATGATCAAAATGCTAAAATTGCCATGATCTATAAACTAGATATCCAACGATGAATTGCTAAAAATTGTCATGACCCATGAATTAAATTTGCCGTGGTTAATTACTAAAAATTGCCATGATCAATTAATAACATTTTCCGTCAAAAGTAGTTGAAATACAATGGTAGCTTTAAAATCTAGAAGAAAAAAATAGATGAAACATATCATGACAACTTTAGTGTAAACACTATGACAATTTCAGCGTAAAAATCATGGCAACTTTTGGGCAAAAAAAATTTGTCGAAACATATCAATATGGGATTGAGTTTTGAAGATCTCGTCGAGACGAATTTAATGATGAAAATTGATTTTTTTAATCAGACTTTTATTTAGGAGATAAAACATTTTTAAGTCTAAAAAACCAAAAAGATTCCCCTGATGTCATCTATTTGATGTGGCCAAATGGATGATAATAGATTTGTACCATGTTGCTTCGTGGCATACATGTGACACTCATCATTTGGGTAAATATAAGCCCTTTTAGAGATTTCAATGCAGACTACATACAGAGCAAAATGAGTGAATCTATACTCTAAAATAAGTTTATATATCCATATGTAGTCTGTATTGGAATATCTAAAAAGCCTTATATTTAGAAACAGAGGGAGTAGCTTAGTAGTCCAGAAAGTACTAAGTTTTTACTTTCCACTCAGAGCTGAAGGTGGATACTCTGGTTGGGTTCATTGCAGTGATAATAGTGGTAGAGGGCTGAAGCTAGTTGCTCTGCTCTACTTTTTGTGACCCGTTTCCTGTGTAAATGATAGGTGAGTTGCCGTTAGGAGCACTTCCTGGTTGATGACGAATTGTCAAGATGGGAGAGAAATTGGCGGCAAATTTTCTTCAAACACCGCACTCCAATTGATACATTTAGATTGGGCACAAATCATGCACTCGATTGATTTTGCTTTGTTTGCCAATGCAGAGAGTTATGCTATACAACTTGCCCCAAGGATTCCAAAACACTGCATAAAATAGGTTAAAATATTTGGTCCCGCATGTCATTTTCTGACAGCCTAGATGTGATGCAGAATGCACATCTATCCAAATGAGAAATGCACTTTTCTTACCATCATAGAACAAATGAAATGGTAAAACATATACCATACGAACAACATCACGAGAACTTGTTGTTCAAGGCAATCTCCTTAAATTAATTTGAAAATGTTTCAAACATAATATAGATTCACTGATGAAGGTACCTACACAACAGCGTAACATGACGCCAGGCTGATTCATCATAAAAGGCACCTATATCTCATTATTTTTTTACCAAGTTGAGGGAACATGTGAGTTCAAATTATTCACCAGTCTTAGTACTGTTACTCATGAGTAGTGATGTTGCACTGAGCAATGATGTTTCAAAACATTGAATTGTGTATCTCCAAGCAAAGAATAAACTGGAACCTTGTAAGTAAAATAAAGGTTAATATACACCCATACTATAAGCTGATTTGCTTGTTATGTAATCCCAATACCTAAGAGCATCACCATGACGCATTGTTTATTCACAACAAAAATTGGGTAGTGCTTCAAAAACAACCACATAGGGTTGATTTATAGGAGGCATTTGTTGAGGAGCTAGATTGAGAACCTTAATATGTTCTTCAAAGCAAACTTTTTGGCTAGTTCTTCAAAAAACAACCACATAGGGTTGATTTATAGGAGGCATTTGTTGAGGAGATGGATTGAGAGCCTTAATCTTGTTTGCTTCCCGAAGTTGATCTTCTGTGATATCAAAATAATATGTCTGAGTATTCTTAATAGTAGATCTAAATGCATATTAGCAGGAAGATATAGATAAAAGGAAACCGAAGCAAGTACTTGGGTCAAGAGGAGGTATGTTCTTGGCCAAAATTTTGTTCATCTCAAACATGTAAGTGGAAATGAAAGATGATGTGGAGGTCATCATTGCGTATGAAGTTCCCAATAACAATCTGAAGTTCAGGTGAAATTTTACAATCTTTTCTTAAGCCACCAGGCCAAACTCTTTTCTGCTTACGGCATTGGAAGAAAATCATAAACATACCATACCAATCGGTTTACATATATGTCTTAATTCCATAACTAGAATTACAATGTCCATATAAGAACAAAATATAGGTGATGTTATGGATGCAGGAACCACTGCATGGATCCAAAATTTTGGTGTGAACTAATAATGCACAAGAAACCTTTCTCTCGTACTAAGCGCTACCACTATATGAAAAAACCAAAAGTGCAGCTTCCTGTTGTAACGCCCTCGATGCGGCTATATCTCCCACGTGTCGAAGCATGACTTAGAGGCATAACCGCATTGAAAGCAATGTCGCAAGTGAGGTAATCTTCACACAACCCATGTAATACATAAGGGAAAGAGATACATAGTTGGCTTACAATCGCCACTTCACATTACATGAATAAAGCATTACATCATCCAAATACAATCAGGGCCCGACTATGGAGCCAAAATAAAAGAAGAACCCCAAATGCGACACAGATCCCCGATCGACCCCAACTGGGCTCCACTACTGATCAACTAGAACGAAACAACACAAAGGACAAGATCTTCATAGAGCTCCTCCATGAGCTTTGTTGCGTCACCTGCTCGGTAACATTGGCATCTGCAAACTGGTTTTGAAAGTATC
This sequence comes from Triticum aestivum, assembly GCF_018294505.1. Taxonomy (NCBI): domain Eukaryota; kingdom Viridiplantae; phylum Streptophyta; class Magnoliopsida; order Poales; family Poaceae; genus Triticum; species Triticum aestivum. The sequence continues at coordinate 164,413,193 of NC_057803.1, read as the reverse complement.
TGTGAGCCACGGGGACTCAGCAATCTCGCACCCTCGCGATCAAGACTATTTAAGCTTATGGGTAAGGTAAAGGTATGAGGTGGAGCTGCAGCAAGCGACTAGCATATATGGTGGCTAACATATTCGCAAAAGAGAGCGAGAAGAGAAGGCAAAAGCACGGTCGATGAACTATGATCAAGAAGTGATCCTAAAACAACCTACGTCAAGCATAACTCCAACAACCGTGTTCACTTCCCGGACTCCACCGGAAAGAGACCATCACGGTTACACACGCGGTTGATGTATTTTAATTAAGTTAAGGTTCAAGTTATCTACAACCGGACGTTAACAAATTCCCATCTGCCAATAACCGCGGGCACGGCTTTTGAAAGTTCAAATCCCTGCAGGGGTGTCCCAACTTAGCCCATGACAAGCTCTCACGGTCAACGAAGGATATTCCTTCTAGCGGGAAGACCCGATCAGACTCGGAATCCCGGTTACAAAACATTTCGACAATGGTAAAACAAGTCCAGCAAGACCACCCGTTGTGCCGACAAATCCCGATAGGAGCTGCACATATCTCGTTCTCAGGGCACACCGGATAAGCTAAGCGTACAGGAGCCGACGTAACCCAAGTTGCCAAGGGATGGCCCTACACGGTGCTCTGGGTTGGACCAATACTCAGAGGAGCACTGGCCCGGGGGTTTAAATAAAGATGACCCTTGAGTCTGCAGAACCCAAGGGAAAGAAAAGGCTAGGAGGCGAATGGTAAAACCAACGCTGGGCCTTGCTGGAGGAGTTTTATTCAAGGCGAACTATCAAGGGGTTCCCATTATTACCCAACCGCGTAAGGAACGCAAAATCCGGGAACATAACACCGATATGACGGAAACTAGGGCGGCAAGAGTGGAACAAAACACCAGGCATAAGGCCGAGCCTTCCACCCTTTACCAAGTATATAGATGCATTAATTAAATAAGATATATAGTGATATCCCAACAAGTAAACAATGTTCCAACAAGGAACAACATCTCCATGTTCCAACAAGGAACAACATCTCCATGTTCCAACAAGGAACAAACTTCAATCTTCACCTGCAACTAACAATGCTATAAGAGGGGCTGAGCAAAGCAGTAACATAGCCAAACAACGGTTTGCTAGGACAAGGTGGGTTAGAGGCTTGGTTCAACAATATGGGAGGCATGATAAGCAAGTGGTAGCAGCATAGGCATGGCAAAAGAGCGAGCAACTAGCAAGCAAAGATAGAAGTGATTTCAAGGGTATGGTCATCTTGCCTGAGATCCCGCAAGGAAGAAGAACGAGTCCATGAAGAAGACAAACGGACGTAGTCGAACGGGTCCTCACAAACACGACGTTACCGGAACCAACCCGAAGAAGCAAACACCGGAAACAAGCACACAACATAGTAAACAACCACCACATAAGCATGGCACGATGCGCAAACAAGTATGATGCATGTCCGGTTTAATGAGGCATGGCATGGCAAAGTGCACAAATAACCCTACAAATTAAGTGGAGCTCAATATGCAACTCCGTTGCATATTGACGAAACACCACGTGACTTATTTTGTTCGATTTTGTTTATGTACTCAACAATATTAAATGTTATTAGCATGGCAAGAGGTGAAGCATAATAAAAACTACCTATCTAGGCAAGTTTAAATGAGTCCGGAACAACAATACAACAAGTCAGGACTATCCTCATGAGCATTTTATAGATTTGGTACTTTTCTGCCCTAAACACAATTTTAGAGTTATTAAACATGCAAAACAAGCACACCATGTTAAACTAGGCATTTTCCACCCCATTTAAATATAAAATTTATTAAATTCGGAGTTACGGTTATTTAGTTATGAAATAAAGCATTTTAACATGGCATAGGAGCAAACTTACGCAAACAACATTTTAAGCATTTTAAACATGGATGAAAATGACATATTATGAAACTAGAAATAATTCTAAGCAACTTCCATATTAAGTTTGTTTTAATCCGATGCACGGTTTGTGAGTTATTATATGCATGTTGTCTAGGGACTTTTTTGTAAAACAACAATTTTCTGGAAAAAAATAGACAAATTCGTAGAACAGGAAAAAAAAACTATACTGGGCTGAATCTAAGGAGAGGCCCAGTAAGGCAATAGGCGCAACATAACTATCAGACGCACAGGCACAGAATAGCGGAGGGGCTGGGCTATGCTCACATCGGGCCATGGGCCGAAAGTGGAGAAGCAACTGGGCCGGATCTGGTGACAAGAAGACGTTGCTGGGCCTTGGGCACCGCTGGGCCTCGCGCAGCGGTCAACGCACGCAGGCGATGCGCGGGGTGTCAAGGCAGAGGCGCCATCCTCCTCTGCCCAAGCCGCTGCCGCATCGATGCAGCGAAGGAGACCCGCGGCTGGAGGGGCTTGGCACGGCGGAACGTCGCGGGGATGACCGGATCCAGGGCAGGGAGGCTCGACGGGAAGCAGGGGTGGCTGAAACTACGCGAGGACGGCGTTCTCCGGTGAGGCGCCAGATCCGGCGGCTGCGAGGGAGCTCCTGGGGCTGTCCATGGTGGCCTGCGAATTTTATGGAGAAGAGAGACCACATGTGAGAGAGGAAACTAGAGGGAACGAGAGAAGAAGGAAAGGAGAAGCAGCGAGTGGGTGCGGGGTCCGGCCTGATGGAGGTGGTCGCCGGCGGGGACGCGGGTGCAGCTCCGGCAAGGTTGCTGCAGGGCCGGACGAGCTGAGGTGGTCGGGGCCTCGCGAGCTGCTCGGGGTGAGGAGGTGGGCGCTGGGAGATACGGTTGGATGGATGGATCGATGGAATGCACTGGTTGCGCGAGGGGATCGAGGAGGATCGGGCGAGGCGATCCCGAGGTGGGATGCGACCCGATGGCGGCGGTGGAGGGACAAAGTTCCTAATTTTTAGGGTTGGACTAATACATTTATAGCATGTGGATATTTGGGTAGGGGCTAATCCGTCCCTCCAATAATATCGAGCGGTCGAGAAAAAAATATGTTGGGAAGTCCAATTAATAAAATGGAGACGTTTTGTAGATGTTTGGGGATGATCCGGACACAACGGAAATGACTGTCCGGGTCGGGTTCGGGACAACTTCCGGACGCGCGCGAGGGGTTCGATGCACTGTGCAGAGAGGGTTTCGGGGCCTGGCGGTTGACAGCGGACTGTGCAGAAAGCTTCAGGCTGAGAAAAGAGAAGAGAGAAGGCCTGACGACTGTTTCCGGAGACCGAAAACGTCCGACGTTAGACCGGCTATAATGCCGCTATAGTTTGACGGTTGGGCTATCAAACAAACTCCGAATGCGATGAAACTTGACAGGCGGTCTATCTACACTATAATAAGACCACACGTCAACTCTCATCCCATTCTGAGAACATCTTACGGCCACTTATAAAATACTGTTTCGGACATGCCGCGGGCGCGTGCAAGTGTGTCTGGGCTCAGAACGGACAACGGAAAGAACGAGGAGACCGGGACGGATGCAAGTTTTAAAACATGATGATGCAATGCGGATGAAGACATGGCAAGATGCAACACGCAAGCAAAAGACATGGCAACGTCGGCGAATAACTGGACGACACCTGGCACATCGGTCTCGGGGCGTCACAACACTCCACCACTACGAGAGGATCTCGTCCCGAGATCTAGAATGGCACCGGAGGGACAACGGAAAAGAAAGAGAAGAGGTAAAACTAAGTTGCTCCTTGACAAATGAGTGAAAACCACGAACCTTGAAAAGGTTAAACCATTTCGAGAAAAGAATACAACGGAGATAAATGAAGTTGAAAGCACTCCGGTAGGGAAGAGGAAACAAGGAATCACAAATTCGGACAGCACTTCGGTTGAAAAGAGATGAAAGACTTGATAAAATGAAAGAGCTTGAGCAAAGGGGCACAACACTCCGGTTAAAACAAGATAGGGAAGGAATAAGAATGATATAATTTGGACAGCACTCCGCCTGTAAATGGAAGGAATTAAACTTGACAAGATGAGAGGATACTTGAAAAAAAAGGACACGACACTCCGGTTAAAAGGATAAGCACGAACAGAACATGGTCCTGACAATCCGAGATGATGAGTGAAAAGAGCAACACCTCAATGCCTCCGGATGAAAGAATCAAAGGTAGATCATCGGAACAAAAGAGCGGAGAAGAAAATAACAACTCCTACCACAATTGAACTTGTAAAGCACCGTTGCAAGAAAAGGATTGCACGGGGTTGTTGGGGAAATAACAACGAAGAGGATAAGCTTGTAGTGGGCTTATGGAGAACATCTCAAGAACTTGAGGTGAAATTCTGCCACTAATGAAAACAATATTGGATTGATAAGAACAAGAAGACGAGGAACTTGTTCATCGGAAGGATAAATAAGAACTTGGGTCATTTATGAGCACCATAAATAGCAAAATCCTTAGGGAAGGTTTTAGGTGAAACATAACCCAAGGTAACTCCAATGACGAGATTGATGGATTTAAAATACCTCATTCTTAATAATATGTGAATCATGAAACATGAACTCAAATTATCAAGAATGACATAATACTCCCTCGAATGATACGGTTGAAAGAATTGCACTTTAAAATGCAAGATAAAGAATACTTGAGCTCCTCTGAAAAGAATCTCGATGAACACTCCGAGAAGGAATTAAATCCTTGGTGAACCATCATGTAGAGCCTCCATGAAGAATTCCGGTAACAAAAAGGATGATCACACGAGAGGAAAGAGAAGTTGATAATATAAGGTGAAGCCTTGGAATGATTAAATGGAGCTTCGTGATGAAATAGTTGAAAAAGGTTGGAACTCCGGGAAAAGAGAAGATGAACATTTGAGATCAAGAATTTGATGAGCCTCCGGAATAGGGAATTAATCATTTGGATGAAACAAGAATAAGAATTACATTATGCTTATCCTTCACCAATTAAATTGATGACAATCAACGGATTTGGTACACTACTTATTCTCGTATCAAGGATTAAGAGAGATATAACATAAACTTGGGAAGGTCTTCAATGAACCACCGGTAGGATTGGAACAACGAATAAATTGATAAGATAACGAAAGAAGAGGAATCTTGCACGAACCACCGTAAGAATTAAAATGAACGAAGAAAAGATAAAGAAACACCGGGAAGAATTAGCAAATAAATGAAGATGCTTGAGAGAAATTAGATCCATGAGAACGAAGAGATTACGAGCTGATTAGAGAATCCTTGATTTAAGCACCGGTATGATTTGGAGAATGAGAGCTAAAAGCTGAGAATGAATACTTCTGAGGTAATGGGCTCCGGATGATCAAACTGAAAAGACTCTTGAATTGCTCCGGATAGGTGAAAAGAATACTCACAATCAAAAGAATTATGAGAGGATGGAAGTAAGCTAGCATCATGAATCTTGAAGAGAATGGAGCAAGATTGATAGAAAAATCTTCTTCGGTCTTCCAATGCAGAGAAAGACGACGAGAAACACCACCATGAATTATTTAGACACTCCGAAATGAAGGTTGGAAAGGTTGAGCCAACGATGAAAAGAAATTGAGAGGTCTTGGAGGAACACATCTGACTGATGAAAATTCATTCTTACGTCAAACTTTGAAAAGAATTTAGGATAGCTCCGGGAAAATAAGAAGAGTCAGGTAAGATCCTAGGAAAAGACCTGTGGGTTAGGGCCCACTCAAAAGAAACACCGTTGAAATGATTTAAAAGAGAGGTTGCACCGGTTGAATTAAATGTCTTGAATGAGGTGACATCCTCGAAAGAGCTTGAAAGGATTGAGAATGGAAACGTATCTTCTGAGATATCTTGAGCACTCCGGAACAATAGGATAGCGAGAGGTGAACGATTAAGAATTGCACCGGCATGAGAAAACATTGAAAACAAGGAAAGGGATATGATCAACACCAAAAGCTTGAAGTGAATCCACCGGAGAAGAAAAAGAGCAAATAATGATGAACTTGAGGCTCCGTTAGTCTCTTCATGAGAATCACCGGATAAGAACATTGACGGAAAGGAATGGAGAGACTTCATAACCAATAAGATGGATACTTGATTAAGAAATCTGAGTCCTTGAAGAAAAACAAGGGAGGGAGGGTGGGAAAAACAAAGACAATTTGGAATGAATGAAACGAACACCATTGAGAAACTTAGAATTGATCTTGCGGATGTTGAAATGATTGGATCCACCTAAAGAGAGCCACACCGGTTGAACAGTATTTACATGACAATCTCGATTATCAAGAAGGATTAGTATTCACATCGGAGTATGAGAACACCGCTTAGGAACAGGTATGGAAACAACATTTGACTTCGAAGCAACTCGAATATCACAACTGAAAACAAAACAAAGGATTGGCTTGCAAAATAAGCCGGAACAAACATATGATAGAGATTTCGTCCGAAGTTTTCGTGGTGGGGCCTACACGGGCTCGATCGTACAGCACCATCATGTGCAAGGCAGTGCACATGACATACGAAGCGTCCCCGAGTCGGCATAGCCAAGGACTCTTTAAGACACAACGAGACCACTATAAAACCAACCGAGAATAGGCAGACCACTAGACGTCGAACCCCAATTTCATATCATACATCTGTCGAAAAGATGTCCTAAGAGCTACTTGAATTCCCACTTATAAACTCCCGAAACTTTCCGGTTATGCAATCAGGTGTTGGGGATACAGGGGAAGCATAATATCTCACCCAAAACTAACAAATCCTACATCCAGCTGTATCCATCCTTCAACACATAACCAAGAAACCTTTGAAAATCATCTACCTCAACCTTCGAAAAGCATCCCTTATACGAGTTATGGCAATACTCCCGAACTCCCGCCCCAGTACTGGGTGGCGTCGAGGTTATCTCACCAACAACTGCATAAAAGAGATTTTCGATGTCGGCGAACTAAACTCAGGTATTCCAGAACTGCAACGATAAAATTGTGACGACAACACCTCGGAGCTCAACTCCCCGGGACACTGCCACAACCCCTAAATGACAGGAGACACCAAGAACAATGTTCTCGTCACAAAACCATCGAAACGATTCCAAGATACCTGCGTGATCCTAAAAAAATAATTTAGTGAAATTTGAGAAGAGAAGAGTCAAAACTCTACGTCAGGATGCCTTACCAGAGCGATGATGAGACTGGGAAGTAAAAAGAATTCTTAAACTCTCCGATATATAATTCCTAAATGACTCAAAACATTTTTCTAGACTCAACTCGGCTGCTAAAAACGATCAAGCAATGGGGCTCCTAAGGTCGGGGAAGGCTCTAATACCAACTTGTAACGCCCTCGATGCGGCTATATCTCCCACGTGTCGAAGCACGACTTAGAGGCATAACCGCATTGAAAGCAATGTCGCAAGTGAGGTAATCTTCACACAACCCATGTAATACATAAAGGAAAGAGATACATAGTTGGCTTACAATCGCCACTTCACACAAATACATGAATAAAGCATTACATCATCCAAATACAATCAGGGCCCGACTACGGAGCCAAAATAAAAGAAGAACCCCAAATGCGACACAGATCCCCGATCGACCCCAACTGGGCTCCACTACTGATCAACTAGAACAAAACAACACAAAGGACAAGATCTTCATAGAGCTCCTCCTTGAGCTTGGTTGTGTCACCTGCTCGGTAACATCGGCACCCGCAAACTGGTTTTGAAAGTATCTGTGAGCCACGGGGACTCAGCAATCTCGCACCCTCGTGATCAAGACTATTTAAGCTTATGGGTAAGGTAAAGGTATGAGGTGGAGCTGCAGCAAGCGACTAGCATATATGGTGGCTAACATATTCGCAAAAGAGAGCGAGAAGAGAAGGCAAAAGCACGGTCGATGAACTATGATCAAGAAGTGATCCTAAAACAACCTACGTCAAGCATAACTCCAACAACCGTGTTCACTTCCCGAACTCCACCGGAAAGAGACCATCACGGTTACACACACGGTTGATGTATTTTAATTAAGTTAAGGTTCAAGTTATCTACAACCGGACGTTAACAAATTCCCATCTGCCCATAACCGCGGGCACGGCTTTCGAAAGTACAAATCCCTACAGGGGTGTCCCAACTTAGCCCATGACAAGCTCTCACGGTCAACGAAGGATATTCCTTCTAGCAGGAAGACCCGATCAGACTCGGAATCTCGGTTACAAAACATTTCAACAATGGTAAAACAAGTCCAGCAAGACCACCCGCTGTGCCGACAAATCCCGATAGGAGCTGCACATATCTCGTTCTCAGGGCACACCGGATAAGCTAAGCGTACAGGAGCCGACGTAACCCAAGCTGCCAAGGGATGGCCCTGCACGGTGCTCTGGGTTGGACCAACATTCAGAGGAGCACTGGCCCGGGGGTTTAAATAAAGATGACCCTTGAGTCTGCAGAACCCAAGGGAAAGAAAAGGCTAGGAGGCGAATGGTAAAACCAATGTTGGGCCTTGCTGGAGGAGTTTTATTTAAGGCGAACTGTCAAGGGGTTCCCATTATTACCCAACCGCGTAAGGAACGCAAAATCCGGGAACATAACACCGATATGACGGAAACTAGGGCGGCAAGAGTGGAACAAAACACCAGGCATAAGGCCGAGCCTTCCACCCTTTACCAAGTATATAGATGCATTAATTAAATAAGATATATAGTGATATCCCAACAAGTAAACAATGTTCCAACAAGGAACAACATCTCCATGTTCCAACAAGGAACAACATCTCCATGTTCCAACAAGGAACAAACTTCAATCTTCACCTGCAACTAACAACGCTATAAGAGGGGCTGAGCAAAGCAGTAACATAGCCAAACAATGGTTTGCTAGGACAAGGTGGGTTAGAGGCTTGGTTCAACAATATGGGAGGCATGATAAGCAAGTGGTAGCAGCATAGGCATGGCAAAAGAGCGAGCAACTAGCAAGCAAAGATAGAAGTGATTTCAAGGGTATGGTCATCTTGCCTGAGATCCCGCAAGGAAGAAGAACGAGTCCATGAAGAAGACAAACGGACGTAGTCGAACGGGTCCTCACAAACGCGACGTTACCGGAACCAACCCGAAGAAGCAAACACCGGAAAGAAGCACACAACATAGTAAACAGCCACCACATAAGCATGGCACGATGCGCAAACAAGTATGATGCATGTCCGGTTTAATGAGGCATGGCATGGCAAAGTGCACAAACAACCCTACAAATTAAGTGGAGCTCAATATGCAACTCCGTTGCATATTGACGAAACACCACGTGACTTATTTAGTTCGATCTTGTTTATGTACTCAACAATATTAAATGTTGTTAGCATGGCAAGAGGTGAAGCATAATAAAAACTACCTATCTAGGCAAGTTTAAATGAGGCCGGAACAACAATACAACAAGTCCGGAAAATCCTCACGAGCATTTTATAGATTTGGTACTGTTCTGCCCTAAACACAATTTTAGAGTTATTAAACATGCAAAACAAGCACACCATGTTAAACTAGGCATTTTTCCACCCCATTTACATATAAAGTTTATTAAATTCGGAGTTACGGTTATTTAGTTATGAAATAAAGCATTTTAACATGGCATACGAGCAAACTTACGCGAACAGCATTTTAAGCATTTTAAACATGGATGAAAATGACATATTATGAAACTAGAGAGAATTCTAAGCAACTTCCATATTAAGTTTGTTTTAATACGATGCACGGTTTGTGAGTTATTATATGCATGTTGTCTAGGGACTTTTCTGTAAAACAGCAGTTTTCTGGAAAAAAATAGAAAAATTCGTAGAACAGGAAAAAAACTATACTGGGCTGAATCAAAGAAGAGGCCCAGTAAGGCAATAGGCGCAACATAACTATCAGACGCACAGGCACAAAATAGCGGAGGGGCTGGGCTATGCTCACATCGGGCCATGGGCCGAAAGTGGAGAAGCGGCTGGGCCGGATCTGGTGACAAGAAGACGTTACTGGGCCTCGCGCAGCGGTCAACACACGCAGGCGACGCGCGGGGTGTTGAGGCAGAGGCGCCATCCTCCTCTGCCCGAGCTGCTGCCGCATCGATGCAGCGAAGGAGACCCGCGGCTGGAGGGGCTTGGCGCGGCGGAACGTCGCGGGGACGACCGGATCCAGGGCAGGGAGGCTCGACGGGAAGTAGGGGCGGCTAAAACTGCGCGAGGATGGCGTTCTCCGGTGAGGCGCCAGATCCGGCGGCTGCGAGGGAGCTCCTGGGGCTGTCCATGGTGGCCTGCGAATTTTATGGAGAAGAGAGACCACATGTGACAGAGGAAACTAGAGGGAACGAGAGAAGAAGGGAAGGAGAAGCAGCGAGTGGGTGCGGGGTCCGGCCTGATGGAGGTGGTCGCCGGCGGGGACGCGGGTGCAGCTCCGGCAAGGTTGCTGCAGGGCCGGACGAGCTGAGGTGGTCGGGGCCTCGCGAGCTGCTCGGGGTGAGGAGGTGGGCGCTGGGAGATACGGTTGGATGGATGGATCGATGGAATGCACTGGTTGCGCGAGGGGATCGAGGAGGATCGGGCGAGGCGATCCCGAGGTGGGATGTGACCCGATGGCGGCGGTGAAGGAACAAAGTTCCTAATTTTTAGGGTTGGACTAATACATTTATAGCATGTGGATATTTGGGTAGGGGCTAATCCGTCCCTCCAATAAAATCGAGCGGTCGAGAAAAAAATATGTTGGGAAGTCCAATTAACAAAATGGAGACGTTTTGTAGATGTTTGGGGATGATCCAGACACAACGGAAACGACTGTCCGGGTCGGGTTCGGGACAACTTCCGGACGCGCGCGAGGGGTTCGATGCACTGTGCAGAGAGGGTTTCGGGCCTGGCGGTTGACAGCGGACTCTGCAGAAAGCTTCAGGCTGAGAAAAGAGAAGAGAGAAGGCCCGACGACTGTTTCCGGAGACCGAAAACGTCCGACGTTAGACCGGCTATAATGCCGCTATAGTTTGACGGTTGGGCTATCAAACGAACTCCGAATGCGGTGAAACTTGACAAGCGGTCTATCTACACTATAATAAGACCACACGTCAACTCTCATCCCATTCCGAGAACATCTTCCAACCACTTATAAAATACTATATTGGACATGCCACGGGCGCGTGCAAGTGTGTCTGGGCTCAGAACGGACAATGGAAAGAACGAGGAGACCGGGACGGATGCAAGTTTTAAAACATGATGATGCAATGCGGATGAAGACATGGCAAGATGCAACACGCAAGCAAAAGACATGGCAACATCGGCGAATAACTGGACGACACCTGGCACATCGGTCTCGGGGCGTCACAACACTCCACCACTACGAGAGGATCTCGTCCCGAGATCTAGAATGGTACCGGAGGGACAACGGAAAAGAAAGAGAAGAGGTAAAACTAAGTTGCTCCTTGACAAACGAGTGAAAACCACGAACCTTGAAAATGTTAAACCATTTCGAGAAAAGAATACAACGGAGATAAATGAAGTTGAAAGCACTCCGGTAGGGAAGAGGAAACAAGGAATTACAAATTCGGACAGCACTTCGGTTGAAAAGAGATGAAAGACTTGATAAAATGAAAGAGCTTGAGCAAAGGGGCACAACACTCCGGTTAAAACAAGATAGGGAAGGAATAAGAATGATATAATTTGGACAGCACTCCACCTGTAAATGGAAGGAATTAAACTTGACAAGATGAGAGGATACTTGAAAAAAAGGACACGACACTCCGGTTAAAAGGATAAGCACGAGCAGAACATGGTCCTGACAATCCGAGATGATGAGTGAAAAGAGCAACACCTCAATGCCTCCGGATGAAAGAATCAAAGGTAGATCATCGGAACAAAAGAGCGGAGAAGAAAATAACAACTCCTACCACAATTGAACTTGTAAAGCACCGTTGCAAGAAAAGGATTGCACGGGGTTGTTGGGAAAACAACAACGAAGAGGATAAGCTTGTAGTGGGCTTATGGAGAACATCTCAAGAACTTGAGGTGAAATTCTGCCACTAACGAAAACAATATTGGATTGATAAGAACAAGAAGACGAGGAACTTGTTCATCGTAAGGATAAAGAAGAACTTGGGTCATTTATGAGCACCATAAATAGCAAAATCCTTAGGGAAGGCTTTAGGTGAAACATAACCCCGGGTAACTTCAATGACGAGATTGATGGATTTAAAATATCTCATTCTTAATAATATGTGAATCATGAAACATGAACTCAAATTATCAAGAATGACATAATACTCCCTCGAAGGATACGGTTGAAAGAATTGCACTTGAAAATGCAAGATAAAGAATACTTGAGCTCCTCTGAAAAGAATCTCGATGAACACTTCGACAAGGAATTAAATCCTTGGTGAACCATCATGTAGAGCCTCCATGAAGAATTCCGGTAACAAAAAGGATGATCACACAAGAGGAAAGATGTTTGCCATGGTAACAAAAAGGATTCCGGTAACAAAAAGGATGATCCCGATGGCTTCTGTATGTTTGCCATGTGGCGAATAGATTTTCTTTTGATAAAGTGTGTTTATTATTGACTTATAATGTAGCATCGGGGGATACAATTATAATGAGTACACACCCAACCTATGCGTAGGCAGGATGCACACATCTAACATTAATTATTAACACACAAGTGATCACTCCGACAAGGAACAAAGTCATACAAGCCGAATCTATGCCCAAACAGAGTGGTAAAAAGAAAAAAATCTAATGTCATGAAAGCGGTGACTGACGATATACGGTGGTGACCATCGGCACCAAGCATCTCTCAACAACATAAGGGATACAAGAAATGACGCAGAAACACCGTCGTCGCTGGATCCAACCACCAAAGGTTAGATCGTGGGTTTTCACCTTGAAGATCAAGTCTGAGCAATGCCTTCATCAGGGTAACGATGCAAAGTACACCCCATTGTTAGGTACAACCAACCAGGGTCAGACCTAGGTTTTCTCCCCGGAGCTCGAGACCGGGTACTTGAGAAGCACCACCTAATGAAAGCCACCCTATGTGTCTCCTCCACTTTTGACGATCCTCACAATAGCATACGTGCAAGAGACGCTCGCCGCAACATGACAAAGTCTTTAACGGGGAAAGGACATCAACACCACCAAAATCGTAAGTATGCTACATGCTGGTCTTGATTAATTCTCCACGCAAATATGGTTATCTATATATTTTTTAAACTACCAAAAGGGGTCTTGCATAGGTTGGACTACTTTAGATCCAGATTCTTTTGGCAAGGAGACATTGAAAAGAAAAGATACATACTAGCTAGATGGAGTGTGGTTTGTAGGCCAAAAGACCAAGTTAGCCTTGGCATCCATGTCCTGCAGGTCAAGAATAATGCCTTACTTAGTAAATGGGTATTCAGACTACTTAATGAGGAGGGCATATGGCAAATCATGCTGCACAATAAGTATCTCGGCCAAAAAGTTATGTCTCACACCTATTGAAAACCTGGGCATAACAAAGCCCTAGGTCCGGATGGCTTTCCGGCTGAGTTTCGGAATTGACATATGAGAAACTAGATCGTGTTTCCAAGACAATTCACTTGGGCGAACAGTCTGTGGAACCGACATATGAGAAACTAGATTGTGTTTTAATGGATACCGCCTGGGACTCTAAATTTCCTATAGTGTTTGTTCATGCTCTACCTTGTATCGAGGCTATATCAGACCACACACCCATTCTCCTAACTACTGGGTTGCCATGACCACAACATAGACACAAGTTCATGTTCGAACTTGGGTGGTTGCTTTGGGGTGGCTTCCATGACATGGTCAAGGAGGCGTGGGAGAAACCGGTGGCCGAGCCTACCCCAATACATAGATGGAATAACAAAATGCATGCATTATGTAAATTCCTTGGTGGTTGGGCTAGGCATATGATGGGTATCCTCAAAAAGGAGAAGCTTCATCTTTCATCTATCATTGATGAATTAAAACCTTTGGCAGAGGTTAGACATCTATCTGAGCATGAAGTCGAGATCAAGAATCATTCGAATGCACAGATAGCTAGCATGTTGCGTGAAGAGTAACTCAAATGGTACCAACATTATAACTCTCAATTTATCCTGAAAGGTGATTCGAATACTAGATATTTCCATGAAGTTGCCAATGGCAGACACCGGAAGAAAATTATTCATTCCCTAAAACAGGATGAGGGCACGATTGAGGGGTATGAACAATGTAGATCTTATATCACTTATTATTATAAAAATCTGCTTGGAGCCCCAGAGGAAGGAAACCTCTCGATGGATGAGTCCCGAACAGATGACATCCCCCGGGTCTCTAAGTAGCAAATCAGCCTCCTAATAGCCCCATACTCCGAGGAGGAAGTTAGAAAGGCGGTTTTCCTAATGGAGCATAACAAAGCCCCAGGTCCGGATGATTTTCCCGCTGAGTTTTATTAGAACTTCTGGAAAGTCATCAAACCGGATCTCCTGCTTTTGTTTAGCGACCTACATGCTGGCCAACTAGTATTGTTTCACTTAAACTTTGGTGGGATTATTTTATTACGTAAGGTTAACAAGGCTGAAAGGATATAACAATATAGACCTATTTGCCTCCTCAATGTTAGTTTTAAAATATTCGTTAAGGTTGCAACTATTAGGCTAAATTTGGTTGCTGAACATGTGGTTCGGCCTTCACAAACAACTTTTATGCAAGGCAGAAACATCATAGATGGAGTTGTTATCCTTCATGAAACAGTCCATGAATTACACCAGAAAAAGTTGAATGAGGCGGTACTCAAAATAGACTTTGAAAGGGCTTATGACATAGTCAAGTGGCTCTTTCTTCAACAGACTCTCACAATGAAAGGATTTACTGTAGAGTGGTGCGCTATGATCCATAGCTTCGTTTCTGGAGGTAGTGTTGCCATTAAGGTCAATGATGACGTTGGACACTATTTTGAAACGAAGAAGGGATTGCGACAAGGTGTCTTGTTATCACCCATGCTATTCAATATAGTGGCGGATATGCTAGCGGTCCTGATTGAGCGTGCCAAGGTTGATGGCCAAGCTGATGGGGTAGTAAATCATCTAGTTGATGGTGGTCTCTCTATACTTCAATATGTCGATGATATGATTCCCTTCATCGATCATGACCTCAAGAAAGCGAGAAATCTGAAATTGATTTTCTCAGCATTCGAGCAACTCTCGGGGTCTTAAGATCAATTTTCATAAAAGTGAATTATTTTGCTTTGACGGGGGTCAAGACGAGGCCCACCTATATGTTGAACTGTTCGGATGCGGGTTGGGCCAGTTTTCGAGCACATATTTAGGGATACCGATACATTATCGGAGACTCACAAGTGTTGAATGAAAACACGTCGAAGAGAGACTGCAAAAAATACTTAGCAGTTGGAAAGGTAAACTGTTGTCTCTGGGTGGAAGATTGGTCCTAATAAATTTAGTACTAAGTAGTATGGTGCTATATATGATTTCCTTCTTCCAGTTGACGAAAGGAGTTTTACATAGATTGGATTACTTCCGATCAAGATTCTTTTGGCAAGGAGATAGCGAGAGAAAGAAATATGGACTGGCTAAATGGAGTGTGGTTTGCTGTTCCAAAGACTAAGGCGGGTTGAACATTCATGACCTTGAGGTTAAGAATAGGGACCTCCTCGTCAAATGGTTGTTTAAATTACTGACGAAAGATGGTGTATGGCAAACATTCCTAAGGAGGAAATATGTGGGTTCCAAGGCGGTATCCCAAGTATACTGAAAGCCTAAGGAGATTCACACTTTTGGTCGGGTCTACTGGCTACGAAGAAATATTTCTTCTGCTATGGATCCTTCTCTATTAAGGATGGTTCGGAAATTAGATTCTGGGAGGAGAGGTGGCTAGGAAATGCCACACTCCGGGAACAATATCCGGCTCTATACAACATTTTGCTCCACAACGGTGATACTATTGTCATTATAATGGAATCATTTCTGCCAAATGTGACGTTCAAAAGAGATTTAATTGGACCCAGATTCCAATCGTGGAACATCGTGCTCCAGCGGTTGTCCATGGTGCAATTGTCACATGGGTCTAATGTATTCCGATGGAATCTCCATGGGAATGGACAATTCTCAATCGAGTCTATGTTTAGAGCGTTAATCCAGTCTGATTTGCCAGTTGATAATAACACAAAGATCTGGAAGATGAAGACACCTTTTAAGAATAAAATCTTTGCATGATATGTTCGTCGCAGAGTCATTTTTACTAAAGATAACCTTATTAAGAGAAATTGGCATGGAAGTCCGCAATGTGTCTTTTGTCACCATGATGAGACAATAAAACATTTACTCTTCCAGTGCAAATTGGCTTGTTCTATATGGCCAGTCATCCAAATAGCTTTTGGCTTGTATCCTTCCTATAGTGTTGTTAATGTATTTGGCAACTAGTTACATGGGATTGATCACAGGTTCAGAACTCTTCTCAAGATGGGAGCGCTTGCCGTTATTTGGTCGATTTGGCTATGTAGGAATGATAAGGATTTTAATGATAAAAGTACTTCTCTGTTGCAGGTTATCTATAGATGTACCGGGGCTCTTCGTTTATTGTCCTCTCTACAACACGCAGAGAATCGAGACCTATTTACGAAGGTGTGTGCACGACTGAGGCTACGGCGGGAGATACTTTTACCCAACATGGGTGGTAGGATGATCTTAGGATTCCCCCCTCCGCTTCAGGCATTATAGGGACTCTACATCTTTCTTTGTATTTTACCTTTTATTTTTCGTTTGTGTTAGAGGATCTTGTTTGGCTGTGTGCATCTTAGTTATGCAGAGGCTAGGTGTAATGCTTAAATATTTTAAGTAATAAAGCGCCCCTTTTCGAAATAATTGGAAACCTGATGACTTGCACTTCTGGGTTGGGCTAATGGCAACAAAGAAACATCTTTTTGCTTTGGATCTTTCATGATAAAAGATGGGTCAGAGATTCATTCCCGGGAGGACAAGTGGTTAGGCAATGTCACCTTCCGAGAACAATATCTTGATTTGTACCGCATTGTGAGTGATAAAAATGGTACTATTGCGCATGTGCTTAGTTCATCCCCGTCAAATATTTCTTTTAGGCGGGATTTAATTGCCCCCCGTCTTATGTCATGGCAAAATCTTCTATCCCTATGGGAGTCGACTAACCTGACATATGGACGGGATGAGTTTCGTTGGAATCTCATAACATCTGGGTTCTTCACAGTTGACTTTATGTGTCACCCACTAACGCATTCAGAGGCTCCAGTGGATATAACAAGAAAATTTGAAAATCAAAAGTTTCACTAAAAGTTAAAATCTTTATGTGGTATCTTCGGACGGGAGTTGTGCTAATCAAAGACAACCTCGCCGCCGCAATGGGCAAGGAAGCAAGAAGTGTAGCCTTTGTACTCATGATATGACAATCAAACAACTTTTTTCAGTGCAAGTTTGCGCATTCTACATGGTGAGTCATCAAAGTATCGCCTAATATGTATTCGTCACCAAGTGTTGCCAATATTTTTGGTCTTTGGTTGGACAAAATTTCTAATGGTTTTAAAACGCTAATAAGGGTGGGAGCATATGCCTTATTATGGTCACTTTGGCTATGTAGAAATGATTTGATTTAGTTGAAAAATTGCTCTCCTTTGTAAGTTATTCTCCGATGTACGCATTTTCTTTGTACGTGGTCTATGCTATACCGAATGAAGTGGCAACCGATGTTCAAGGCGGTGTGTATACGGTTGGAGCAGGTGGCCATGGAGATTTTTACCCAATATGGGTGGCGGCATAAACTTTGGACCGGTCCACCACCTCCTTCGACATAGACATAGTTTCAATCATATGCCTTTTTTGTTGCCGATATTTTTTTAAATGAGAGGGGTCCCCCCCCCCGCCCCAACTTTATTAAGCCAAGGCAAGAAACCAAACATCCAACATTTAACAGCTGTCGGTGCAATCCGAAAGTAGCTACAGCAGAATAAGGCTTTTTAAGAATCCACCCTGGGATACAGACATACGGGAGCACTCGATAGAATTACAACTTTTCATAACACAAAATAAGTTATGAGCCTCCCAACTTAGCCACCGGATCAAGCGATCTGAAGCAACTCCCCTCGGCAATGATCTAGCAGCCTTAAGCACCGGAGAAGAAAAGCACCCTGAGTGTTTGAACATAAAATCTTCCATTGCCTGATCAGTGAATCCACCAGAGCTAGGATGCCGCGTATGCTTCGCCATTTTTGTCCATGAAACTCAAAATCATTTTGCAAAAGTCATAAGCCCCACAAGGTGGCAGAAGGGACTAGATTAACAGCCTCAAATTTCTTCTTTTGCTTCCAAAGAGGCTTCAAAGAAATAAAAGAATTGGGTATAGAAATACCGACACTATTAACAATAACAGACCAAGTTTCTTTTGCAACAATGAACTCAAAGAACAAATGTTGAATAGTTTCAGGATCACTACAAAAGACACAGGAAGCATCATCTACATGTCTCCTCCTGGCCAGGTTATCCCTAGCCAAGCCTTTGTTATTAAAGATAAGCCAAAGGAACACATGTATAATAGGTGGGACTTTGATTTTCTAGATGAAAACTTTTATTTCAGAAGAACCCCCCCCCCCCCCCCCCCCCCCCCAAAAAAAAACGGGTTGATCTCTACTAGTGGAGAAGGTACAGTTCTTGACTAAATCAATCAACTTGGACCACCTAGACATAGTGAGCTCATCCAAGGTGCAAAATTTTCCCATCCCAGACTTGAGCAATTGTACCATCTTGTTGCTATCAGATCTCAAAGAGATCCCAAAACAGGGTTTTAAGGGAGCATTCTTTTGCCGATTTGTTGGTTTTCATTTTTCTTTTGTCAGACTGTTGGTTTTGGCTGTGTGCATCTTAGCGATGCAGAGACCGGGTGTTGATCATCATGAGTTGTATCTACTTGATGCTGCTGTTTCAGTTAATAAAAGGGCCCTTAATATTTAAGAAAATGTGTGTTATGTTTATCCGTATTGCCCAAAATGATTTTTTTTTTGCCGTGTTGCATTCTTTTTAACAAAAAATATGGCTACGTGTATCCGCACTGAAAATGCTTACACCGGAAATAATCTGCATATATACAGAGTAAATAAATGATAAAGTCCTAACCTGCAGACATAAGAGCTAGTAGTACATGCCTGTAATTCCTCAAGTTGTTGCCTATAAATATGCTTTGGACTGCATCGCGGAGGGTTATCCCAAAGCCGAAAGGTGAGGCTTGAGACACTTAGATCTCTCATGGCTCGTGCCAGTATTCGTCTCCCACCTTTTCTCTTGCTCCTCGCAGCAACTTGTGCCGCGGTAGCGAACGCGCAGCTGTCGGAGGACTACTACGGTTCTTCTTGCCCCGCGGCGCTTCTCACCATCAGGACAACCGTGGCGACGGCGGTGCTGCTCGACCGCCGCATGGGCGCCTCCCTTCTCCGGCTTTACTTCCACGACTGCTTTGTGCAAGCAAGTCCTCAAGATCTTCCTCTGCTATTCCCTTGGTCCTCTTTCAATATTGTAGTGAACTTGTTTGATGGTGGATGCATGTCTGTACCTGTACGCTAGGGGTGCGACGCGTCCGTGCTGCTCGACGACACGCCCAGCTTCACCGGTGAGAAGGGGGCGGGGCCGAACGCAGGGTCGCTGCGCGGCTTCGAGGTGATTGACAGGATCAAGCTGCTGCTGGAGCTGATTTGCCCGGGGACCGTCTCCTGCGCCGACATCCTCGCCGTCGCTGCCCGCGACGCCGTCGTCCACGTAAGCTAAAGCCTAAATTTACAGCTCTCTATTAGTACCTTCTCGCGCTTGAGTGAAAGAAAATACCGGTCGTTCCATGGGCGGAATGGAAGTACATGTAGCAAGTGACAATGAGTACTCCTGCGCAGCTAGGGGGGCCATCATGGACGGTTCTACTTGGGAGGAGGGACGCCACCAGCGCAAGTGCGTCCTTGGCCAACAGTGACCTCCCCGGCCCCAACTCCAACCTCAATGATCTCCTCGCCGCTTTCTCCAAGAAGGGATTAAGCAGCACCGACATGGTTGCTCTCTCAGGTAAAATGCGCTGCCTTGCCTGCACACAGCTGATAGCCATGATACTACTAGACAAATTACCCGGAGACATGCATGCATTGATAGATCACATACAAGAGTCAGTGACACTGTTAGATTGGGAAGCATGTCCGGCATACAACCAAGTGCGCTGCGCACGTATGCATGGCTAGCTATACGATACATGTAGGCTTTTTTGTTCCATTATGACTCCTTTTTCTCAAAAGACTTGGCTGCTTCGTCTGGTCTACCTACCTAGTTAATGATGGAGTTGTGCATCCATCACTGACCATAGCAACGGCCAACTGACACGCCAGCGTTTTGCCTGCGTCCCCTGAATTTAACATGGTGATCGATGACTCTCGTCCCTGCGCTTGTCACTACCTTTCCTTTTGCCGACCAGACAAGGCTTGCACGAGCCATCAATCACCTTTTTGCTTGAGAACCTGATCGTCACTCGAGCGGTCACTCAGGCCCAACAACCTCATAATTCATTCACCACCATGCCCTGCTCCAAATTCAAAAGAAGAAAATCACCACGCAATCATGTTCTCTATCACAACGTACTACCCCTACATTGGAAAGCGAAATGCGAGAGCGACGCGTCGATAGATCTCCGGTGCAGCTCTGTCGATAATGCCTCGACCGATCGATCACCACGTGAATCCACATTGCTGCAGGGGGGCACACCATCGGCCGGGCGCAATGCCAGAGTTACCGAAACCGGATCTACGCCGACACCGACATCGACGGGACCTTCGCGGCGTCGCTGCGAGGGGACTGCCCACAGGGCGGTGGCAACGACGGCAACCTCGCGCCTCTCGACGCCTCCTCGCCCGACTACTTCGACAACAGCTACTTCTCCGGCCTCCTCACCCATATGGGGCTGCTCCACTCCGACCAGGCGCTGTACGACGGCGGCTCCACGGACGGTCTGGTCAGGAGCTACGCGTCCAACAATGATCAGTTCGGCAGCGACTTCGCGGCCGCCATGGTGAAGTTGGGCAATCTCGGTGTGCTCACGGGGGCGTACGGGGAGATCAGGGTCAACTGCCGGGCGGTAAATTGACGATAGATCCTGGGTATCTATCTTACAAAATGAACTTTGGCCGGTTCGGAAACGGGAAGTGAGACTGCGTCTTTATGTACACCATCTACTGGAATTAAATGCATTTGTTAATCCTAATTCTTGCGCACAAGTATCAAGTTAATCCTAATTCTTTTTACAAGCCAAATTCCAGTACAACCGCATCCACATGGAACTACTGCATCTACGGACGGTCTGGAAGTGAGACAGTGTCAAGACTAGAAAAACGCCCGTGCGTTGCAACGGGGTCACATTAAATTTAAGAGTTCAATATCAATTATATTAATATTACATTTAATATTCTCATACATATTAAGTGATATTGATGACCCTTTTTACCATCAAATTCTCACACACGCACCCTCTCCCTCCCTCTTCCTCACTCTCTCTCCCTCTCTCCCCCTCTCTCTCTAACACACACATATCCATCTTATCACTTCTGCCTCGGTACACCCTCCTTAAACACATCAAGGGCTGAGATCTGCCCATACCCCTTCGCTGTCAGGGGCATGATCGTCTTATGTAAAAAATCCCCCCGCGCGTCCACGCCGATACCCCCACGCGCCTGTGTATACGGGGCTGCCGCACGAGCCGAGCCGCTTGGCAGCCGTGAGGACGCGAGCCGAGCCGAGCCGTTAGCATCCATGGGCCCACAATGTCAGATGCATGGCGTGTCGGTGGGGGCGTACGTGTGGTCGTGGCGCGGTCGTGCAGTTAACTGCGCACTAATTGCGGCGCTGACTGCTCGCGGCCGATCTCCTGCCGCCAGCCTTCTGTCGTCGTAGTCCGTGCCCTCCATTGCCATGCGTGCGGCGACCGGGCGCCTTCCGCCTCGGGCCGGCAGTTGACGCGACCGGTCGGCTGCCGCCGCTGCGGCGACCGCCCGCCCGCCTTCAGACGCCACCAACGATTCGATTGCCGCGCGTGTCGCCATCCCCGCGCCTTCACACGCCACCGCTGCCGCGTCCGGACGCCACCGATGCCTCGCCTGCCGCGCCGCGCCTTCACACGCCGCCGCTGCCTCGCTTTCACACGCCACCGCTGTCGCGCGTGCCGCCAGCTGCCCGCCTCTTCCTCGTGGCGCGCGCCACCGACGGCTCGCCCGCCCACCTCCCTCCCCCGCCGTCTATAAAAGGTCGCGCCAGCCCTGACCAGGCCGTGCCATCTCCCTCGCCCCGTCCATCTCTCTTCCTCTCCTCGTCCGCCCATCTCCCTCTCCTCGCCGGCAATGTCTTCCAGCGACTCCGACGAGGGCGCGTGGCCGACCGGCGTTTGGCCGCTGAGCCTCACCGTCGGCGACACGGAGGATCTGGCCCGGTACAGCGTGATGGTGTCGTCGGCAGCCAAAGTGCCGTGGCCATGGCGGATCGGGGCGGACGGCATCCCCACCATGGGACCGCCGACGACGAGGCAGCAGCTCCACGCGTTCCCTGGCGGCCGGTACAACCGGAGGGCCCGGCGCAGGTTCTGGCGCGGGAAGAACTTCGACATCGTCCTCGGCGCGTTCAGGGATGCGGCGGCCGGCCGCACCGTCGGGGACATTACCGGCGAGGCCGGCACTTCCCGTGCTCGCCACCGCCACGGCCCACCTCCAGCGGCCCCCACTGCCCCGGCACAGCAGGCGCCCCCTGACCCGGCGCTGGTCGAGATCCCGCTGGCGCAGGCCGTCCTCGCGCAAGACGGAGACCCCGACGACACGCCGGGGCTACTTGCGGTGCTGGCCCAGTCGGCAGAGGAGGCGGCAGCGGCGGCCACTCGTGAGGAACGAGAGCGGCTGGCGGCCATAGCGGCGATGCAGGAGCAGTAGGCGCGGGAAGACAACTAGTGGGATTTCAGCGACGACGACGGCGACGGTGGCGACGATGGCGGCGACGGCGGCGAAGGAGAGGCCGGCGGTATGGCGCCGGTCGTCGACCTCACCGGCGCCAGCGACGACGAGTAGTCTAGTTTTAGGGGTTTTATTTAAATTTTGGTCTATGTTATGTAAGAGCAGTGCTCAGTTATGTTTAGTGTTATGTAAGGTAGTTTGAAGTATGAATGAACTCGGAATGGCTTATCTGAAGAAAAAAACCGTATGTTTAATTTGATGTTAGTCGTGCAACTTCAAAAAATAAACGGAAACATGCATTTGAACGTTACGAGAAAAATCAGTCGCAAAACGCATGCATGGGGCCTTCACTCATACTCGAACGGTCTCTGGAGAACTTATCATACATGCACACCAAAAACATATTGCGTCACGTCCGGGGTGTGGTATGTGGTGTTATCACCAAAAAATTAGAAAAAAATTCTTAAAGCAAAAAAAATGCCCGGCATGTGCTCGCAGGCCACAACTGCACTTAATCGGTCCGGCCCGATCAAGCCGGGCGGCGAAAGGGCCGGCCTTTCGGCCCAGCTATGGCCTACAGCACAGGCAAACGGGGCAGTGGCGGGACGAGGCGGGAATCAGAGGAGTTCGAAAGTGTTGTGGAAGGCAGGTATTTAAGGCGGTCGTGGCGTCGCTCGGCGGGCGAGGTGGGACTAAACTTTAGTCCTCACCCCCGCCGACCCTGCCCCCCCCCACCCCGCACCGCGCCCACAGTGTCACGCACAGCCCACGCGCGGCCCACGCGCGGCGTCGCGCACAGTCACTGGGCCGTCACGCACAGTCAACACTTTTGTTTTTTTAAATAGTATTAAGTTTTTTAGTTATTTATGTCATTCGTTAACTAGACTTATTATAATAATAATGAGTTCTTTATTATACTTTATAGGAAAAAATAATAAGTTCTTTATAATTAATTACTAAAACAATACTGAGTTTTTTGATAATTAATTGATAATGAGTACTTTTATAATGAATATTATGTTCAGTTATTTGTGTAAATTAGTAATTACATTTTTAATATTTATGTAATGTTAATTAAT
This sequence comes from Triticum aestivum, assembly GCF_018294505.1. Lineage (NCBI taxonomy): Eukaryota > Viridiplantae > Streptophyta > Magnoliopsida > Poales > Poaceae > Triticum > Triticum aestivum. The sequence continues at coordinate 164,389,188 of NC_057803.1, read as the reverse complement.
GTCTAAAAAAACTTAAAATATGTGCAAAGTTTAGTACTGTAATGTGTATTGCATTAATGACAGCAGTAACACACTCATATAAATATATCATGTTTCACACATAATAATAGAAATCGCGTGTCTCATAACATCGAACAAGGTGGCATAAAGATTAACTCAAAGTGCCATGTCTCCAATCCTTAAACAAATAAACTGAAAGTGACAGTGCCTTCCATCGAACAAGGTGGCTTAAAGAATAAACTCAAAGTGCCATGTCTCTTATCCTTAAACAAATAAATGGAAATTACGAGTGCCTTCAATTGATTATGAATACTTCATCTTTATGTCCGGTTCTTACATAACAAATTGTAAACAACTCATCAGACAATTGTAAAGAGAGAATCCAAAAAATAATTAAAATAACGTAAAACTTACTTTTCATTCTCAGCGCACGTTTGCCGTCTATGGCCCTCTTTCTTACAAATGCCACAAAGAGGACCGGGTTTTTTCTCAGAAAATGATTTTGGTCTTCCATTTTTGTAACATTTGGATCTTTCTTTGCCCGCCCTGTCGTGCTCTGTTTAGGGGCGCCCTTCGTGGAAACTTTCACGGGATCACCTATGACATCAACATGTTGTTCCGGCTGACGTGGCTCCTCATGCACATTTCTTCTACTACCAACAGCATCATTATCAGGGATCTTTTTCTTTGTTATTATATTCCGCAGACACTGCATCAACTCATCAAACACGAATGGATCATTTGAAGCAACATGAAAAGCTTCAACTCCTGTTATACTGAGTTGACTATAGCGAGCACGCTGCTCTGCTCCTGTCCAACCCCAGCCAAACATGTCACTCTTTCGCTGTGCAGGCAGCCCACCTCTCGCAACTTTCGACACCCTCTTAAGGATGCAACACTTAGGTATTTTAGATATTTTCAGATGAACCAACACATACAGAATGTGTTTGCAAGGCAATTCTTTCCGAAGCATTCGTCCACAACTGCAGTCTATCGTATTTTCAGAGTTTTCAGCTCGATAATTCACGTTGAAATGAAATTTGCGGTTATTTCTCCATGTCACGATGAAGGTGTGGCAGTCAACTCCCACTAGCGTCTCAAAAATCTCAAGCTCTCCCATCTTCTTCAGATCTTGTTGAAGAATATAAAAGTTGGAATGAGTGAATACTTCGGCAGCATGCTTCTCAATATCCTTATATTCTGTGACTGATGGTGGCAATGACTGATTTGAAACACAGTCATCATGCGCCTCGTTCTCACGTAGTCGAACTATGCAATTCTCATAATGCACAACTAGGTCAACAATAGTCATACCGCCGTCCAGGTGAAGGTGAAGACAAGAGTTAAGGCTTTCACTTCTCTGATTACTGCGCATACCCAGAAAAAAACCATCTGACAGATATGATGCTGCCCACAGACTCCTCTTCCTGTACATCCTGCTCAGCCACTCTTCTATTTTATCAGTCTTCCATTTACAGACGAAAGCGTGCCATCTCGCCTCAAAGTTGGCTGGAGAGGTGGAGTAGTACAAGAGTGCCCTGAACTCATTTAGCGATTTGTAATTAAGGTGCTTCTGCATGTTTTTTTTCACGTACCATGAGCAGAGACGGTGCAACACATCAACCAAAACCAACTGAATAGCTCGTATCATTGCAGCGTCTCCATCTGTGAGGATTGACCTTAGCTTTTTCTGACAATTGGCCCTCAGGAATGTCTGGAGCAGCCACACGTATGTCGCTTCGGTCTCGTCGGACACAATGGCACAACCAAAGACTGTGGTGCAACGGTGATTATTTACACCAACAAAGGGCATAAACGGCATACCATATCTGTTCATCTTATACGTGCTGTCGAACACAGTCACATCTCCATACAACTGATAGTCCCGCCGCGACTGTGCATCGCACCAGAACATGCTCTTCAAACGGCCCTCCTTATCGAGCACGTACTCAAAGAAAAAGTCTGGATCCTTCTCCTTTCTGCTCCTCATAATCCCGATTGCCGTGTTAGCATCACCCTTCGCAATCAACTTCATTTTTTCTCGGCAACATAGGTTGTACACGTCTCATCTCAGAAACCCACACTTATCATACGAGCCATACCTGCTAATGAAGTTGTCGACGATGATATGCTTTCTGATCCCAGCTCCTTCCATCGCCAAGATCTCAGCTATCTGGTGATCTCCCATCACTCGATGTGACCGCAGAAATACCACCTCATCTGGTCTCGCTAACAAATGGTTGTGATCATCCATAAAAGCTGCCACGAACCAAACTCCACGTCCTTTGTCCAACTTCACGACTAAATGTGCGCCACACTCGCAACGAGTCTCAGGTCTTAGCCTGCGGGTACTGTCATGGTTCTAACTCTGACAGTGATGTAGGGGGGTATGTATGGAGAGGCTAGATCTTAGCTATGGAGGAGTTGTAAGCACACGAGGATTATGAGTTCAAGCCCTTCTCGGAGAAAGTAACAGCCCTACGTCTCGGTGCCCGGAGGCGGTCGACTGAATTATGTGTGTATGAATAACAGGGGTGCGAACCCTTGATACTGAGGAGGGGGTGGCTTATATAGAGTTCGCCAGGCCCCTCCAGCCCTCAGTAATGCAGGGTTTAAAGTACATTAAGACCGGGGGTTACTGGTAACGCCCCTAATAAAGTGCTATGATGACCATAAAAGCTACTTAATGACCGACCGTTTGCGTGCAGGGTGACTTTAGATCTCCTGGCAGTCGAGTGGTTGGATCTTGGTCAAGTGATTGCTTCGTGGTCGAGTGTCTTGAATCCGTTGAGTGGGATACCTCCAAGTTGATTGAAAGGTGACTTCTTCTAGGGATGTCCTTGGGTAGGGTACTTAGGACAGGTCCATGCCCCTACCCTAGGTACATAGCTTCATCATTAGCCCCCGAATGGATCGAGGTTCGAGTGGGGAAGGAGTTGGGGATCTTTCCGACTGGTTCTTCATGTTATATGAACGTCTTGTTTTGGATCAATTGTCATGGATGACGTTGTCAACTTCTTTCAGTCGCCTTGATCCATTCTTGGCCTCTTGTCGAGTGAATTTCTTTACTTGTGAAGTTCCAAGTGACGGTGTGAAAGGGATCTTCTGTTTGACGAGTTGTTCTGCGGCCCGCGGATTTTGTGGGATTTGAATTTCGGGAAGCGCGCGGGACGGGGGCTGCCGCAGTAATCAGATGGGATAGGACGGAAGCTCCTCGATCCCCGCGCCACCTTTTTCGCCACGTACCGCGTGCGCGCCTGTTGCGGGATTTGACGGGATTGCCTGGGCCTACCAGTCAGCCACTCGGAAGCGACCTCTTATAAGTTGCCGGCTCGGGACCCCAGAACAGTGCGCCTTCACCTTTCCCCCTTCCTTCACAAGATCCTCCGCCCCCTCCGCTCTCACGTTGGTGCCGTAGGTCTGTTCGAGCTTCGCCAGCGACGATGGTGAAGGAGAAGACGTCGGCTCTGGAGCGCGCGAAGAAGGCGGCGGTGCAGGGGAAGGGGAAGAAGTCTGCTTGGGGCGGATCTTCCTCGAGGACTGCTCTGCCCAAGGATTGGATCCAGGGCGACTGGATGCCGTCGGCGATTCGGCAGGATGATCTCGATGATCTGGTCAAGGGGGGATTCATTCCCCACGAATCTGCGCGTCTCCCGGGGAAAGAAGTCGAACCCCAGCCTCTTGATGGTGAGTGCGTCCTCCTCACCACCCATATCGATCGTGGATTCTCTCTGCCTCCTCATCCTTTTTTCCGGAGCTTCTTGAACTTCTTCGGAGCGTAGCTCCATCACTTTACTCCCAATTCTATTGTGTATCTTGCTGCTTTCGTTTCCTTGTGTGAAAACTCCCCCATTGGGGACTCTTCAAGCACATCTTCACTTGCCGCTCTCAGTCGGTCAAGAAGGCCAAGTCGAGTGACGAACGGACGCAGGTGATCCAGCTGTGCGGGGGCCTGGCCATCCAGATGAGGGGAAAAAGTTCCTTTCCATCTATCACTTTTCCCGAGTCAGTCCGTGGGTGGCAGTCGACTTGGTTTTACTGTAAAGACCAGGTGACCCCAGGACAGTCGACTGGGCTTCCTCCTTTTTCTCTGAATCGAGCACAAAAACCTGCCTCTCTGAAAGTGACGCCGGAGGAAAAGGCGCAAGTCAAGGTGCTGGTTGGTCGAGTGGTTCAGCTTGTCCGCGAGGGTGTGACTGGCATGGACTTGTTGGAAGTCTTCCTTCAGAGGCACATCCAACCGCTTCAGGCTCGTGACCACCCGATGTGGTTGTACTCGGGTCTCGAAGACACCACTCGGATTCACCCAGAGGAGGTCACTGACGAGATGTTGGAAGGGTGTCTGTCGAGTATCACAGGGAACAAGGACAACCCCCGAAGAGCCCGGAGGATTCCTCCACTCGACCAAACATACAAAGTGGACAAGGTCTGACCTTGTGTTTCCGACTGTGATCTTGCTTTCTTTATTTGTTCTCTTTGGATCAGTCGATTGACTTTTGTCTTGTTTGTTGTCCTCTAGGCCATTACTGAGATGTTCTCGACACCCAATGGAGCACAGGAGCAGGCCGAGGAAGGAGAGGCGAGCGGAGGCGAAAGTGGAGACGAGAGAGAAGAGTGGGAATCTGACGGCAAAGGAGAGGGGGATGACGACGATGACTCCAGTGAAGAGGAGGAGGAAGAAGTCAAACCTCCCCGCTCGGAACGGCGATCCAAGCTTACACACGACCCTGCACGGGAACGTGGTAAGGCGACTGTCCCTGTTGGGCAGTCGTCGAAGCGCCCTCGGACCTCATCTCCAGCGCCGACAAAAAAAGCTCCCAAGCACCCACGCGCGACGCCGTCCAAGCCGCCCAAGGCTCTGCCCAAGATGAAGATGACTGTCCCCACCATTTCTGGGTAATAGTAGAATTTGTTTTCCTTTGTTGAACGTGACGGACTCTTGGTCGACTCATTGAATAAGCTGACTGACTTTCAAAATTTGCAGTGCTGCCACCTCGGAGATCTCCGCCAAGGACGATGATCAAGAGATGGAAGACGCTGTTACCTCCAACCCCGGTACGATTACTGATGCTCTGCTTTTAGTCGACTGACGATTTCTTATAATTCCGGTCGATTGGATTTTTCTTGTAGCTCCTCCTCATGTCATTGACCTCCCTGATGATGACGACGAAGTGCCGCTGAGGGCGCGAAGGAACAGGAGGGCGTCGGCTGGCAAGACCCCACAAACTACTCCGGCGCCTGAGGCCGTAGTCCGGGAGGGTGGTGATACCACTCGGGCTTCTGTGACCTTCGCTGAACCTCTGACGAGTGTCTGGCCTTCGACGTCGACTGCAAATCCGCCTTCGCTTTTTGCCACACACCACGTCCCTGAGGACCAAGTGGGTGCCGCTAAAGAGGCTATACGCCAGGCGGGGATCATGATGGAGCAAGTGAAGGTGGTTTGGGAAGCCAGCCAAGCAGCTTATGACGCGAGTTCAGCTCTTCAGAGCAACGTCCAGGTCAGTCGATTCACCGCTTGTTCTGTTAGGATATGCTATCTGAAGAATCTCTTTTCAGAAGATCTTTATATCTGTACACCCACTGGGTGTGTCTATTAATCTTTTTGACGAGTGGGGGCACGCTAAGTGCACCCACTGGGTGTAGTCCCCGAGACTACGATGGACTGCTGGCAGTTGACTGTAGTCTTTATATTGTGTTGCTTTAGTTGAACTTCTTCACTCGGTCTGGTCAGTCCATGTCGAATGGAACTGTACACGGTCGACTGCAGGCAGTCGATTTTTTTTGGTCGAACCAGTGGGGGCACGCTGAGTGCACCCACTGGGTGTAGTCCCCGAGACTACTGTCGAATGTTTTTGATTCGGTTGTAGTCTTAGAAACGCCGTCATTGTCTCTTGGTTACTCGGAAGCAACTTATCTTGGATGTCTGTCGACTGATTTTTTGCAGAATTCCTGCAAACTTGTGGCTCGCTACACTGAGTTGGAGAACAAACAGATCCAGCTGAACCTTGACTTGAAGCTTGCTCAGGAGAACTTACAGAAGGCGAGGGATGAAGCAAAAGGTATGGCTGGTGAGCTTTTGTCGACTGTCCTTTCTTTCTGGCCGTCCTCGATGTTAATCTCACTTGCTGTTGTGACGCCCCCAATTCAATCGTACACTAATCATGCACGCAAATGTGTACGATCAAGATCAGGGACTCACGGGAAGATATCACAACACAACTCTAAAACATAAATAAGTCATACAAGCATCATAATACAAGCCAGGGGCCTCGAGGGCTCGAATACAAGCGCTCGATCATAGACAAGTCAGCGGAAGCAACAATATCTGAGTACAGACATAAGTTAAACAAGTTTGCCTTAAGAAGGCTAGCACAAACTGGGATACAGATCGAAAGAGGCGCAGGCCTCCTGCCTGGGATCCTCCTAACTACTCCAGGTCGTCGTCGGCGGGCTGCACGTAGTAGGGGCACCTCCGGTGTAGTAGGGGTCGTCGTCGACGGTGGCGCCTGGCTCCTGAACTCCAGCATCTGGTTGCGACAACCAGAAAGAAAGGAAAAGGGGAAAAAGGGGGGGGGAAGCAACCGTGAGTACTCATCCAAAGTACTCGCAAGCAAGGAACTACACTACATATGCATGGGTATATGTGTAAGGAGGCCATATCAGTGGACTGAACTGCAGAATGCCAGAATAAGAGGGGGGTAGCTAACCCTGTCGAAGACTACGCTTCTGGCAGCCTCCGCCTTGCAGCATGTAGGAGAGAGTAGATTGAAGTCCTCCAAGTAGCATCTTCAAGTAGCATCTCCAAGCAGCATCTCCAAGTAGCATCGCATAGCATAACCCTACCCGGCGATCCTCTCCTCGCATCCCTGAGAGAGAGCGACCACCGGTTGTATCTGGCACTTGGAAGGGTGTGTTTTATTAAGTATCCGGTTCTAGTTGTCATAAGGTCAAGGTACAACTCCAAGTCGTCCTGTTACCGAAGATCACGGCTATTCGAATAGATTAACTTCCCTGCAGGGGTGCACCACATAACCCAACACGCTCGATCCCATTTGGCCGGACACACTTTCCTGGGTCATGCCCGGCCTCGGAAGATCAACACGTCGCAGCCCCACCTAGGCAAAACAGAGAGGCCAGCACGCCGGTCTAAACCTAAGCGCACAGGGGTCTGGGCCCATCGCCCATAGCACACCTGCACGTTGCGAGGGCGGCCGGAAGCAGAACTAGCCCCCTTAATACAAGAGCAGGCTTACGTTCCAATCCGGCGCGCGCCGCTCCGTCGCTGACGTCTGAAGTGCTTCGGCTGATACCACGACGTCGGGATACCCATAACTACTCCCACGTAGATGGTTAGTGCGTATAGGCTCGTAGCCGACTCAGATCAAATACCAAGATCTCGTTAAGCGTGTTAAGTATCCGCGAACGCCGAACAGGGCCAGGCCCACCTGTCTCCTAGGTGGTCTCATCCTGCCCTGTCGCTCCGCCACAAAGTAACAGTCGAGGGCCGTCGGGAACCCAGGCCCACCTCTACCGGGATGGAGCCACCTGTCCTTTCAGCCCCCTCGTCAGAATCACTTGCGGGTACTCAATGAGCTGACCCGACTTTAGTCACCATCTGTATAGTATGTATGTATGTATAGTATATACCCGTGATCACCTCCCAAGTGATCACGGCCCGATAGTATAGCAAGGCAGACTGACAAGAATGTAGGGCCAATGATGATAAACTAGCATCCTATACTAAGCATTTAGGATTGCAGGTACGGTATCAACAGATATAGCGACAATGTCAGGCTATGCATCAGAATAGGATTAACGAAAGCAGTAACATGCTACACTACTCTAATGCAAGCAGTATAGAGGAGAATAGGCGATATCTGGTGATCAAGGGGGGGGCTTGCCTGGTTGCTCTGGCAAGAAGGAGGGGTCGTCAACTCCGTAGTCGAACTGGGCAGCAGCAGCGTCGGTCTCGTAGTCTACCGGAGATAAGAGGGGGAAGAAACAATGAATACAATGCAAACATAAACACGACGATGCGTGACGTGACAATGAGCGGTGCTAGGTGTGCCCTAACGTGGTATGAGGTGGTACCGGTTAAGGGGGGAAACATCCGGGAAGTATTCCCGGTGTTTCGCGTTTTCGGGCAGAGGAGCCGGAGGGGGAAAGTTGCGAGTTCGATAGGTTAGGGGTGTGTGGCGGACGAACGGACTGCGTATCCGGAATCGTCTCGTCGTTCTGAGCAACTTTGATGTACAAAGTTTTTACATCCGATCTACGGTTTATTTTATATTAATTTCCAAAGTTTTTAATTCATTTTTAGAATTAACAGAATTAATTTAATTTAAAATTGCCATTATGATGTCAGCATGAGGTCAGCGTGGTGTCATCAGTCAACTAGTTAGTTGACTTAGCCAAACTGACAGGCAGGTCCCACATGTCATTGGCTGAAGACTAATTATCTGTTAACTTTTAATTAGCAGGTTTAATTAGAGTTAATTAGTTAACTAATTAGGGTTAGTTAAGTTAATTACTTCACTAATTAATTAATTAATTATTAATTAATTTTATTAAGTCATTTTTTATTTCCTTTTTCTCTTCTTCTCTTTGTTTTAATGTTCTGGGGCCGGGCCCCACATGTCTGTGGCCCATCGGGGCCTAGAGGGCACGGGCGAGCGGGTGGCGCGGGCAAGGCCGTGGCCGGCGATGGCCACCGGAGCGGCGGCACGGCACCGACAAGGGGAAGCAGGGGCGAGGCCAGGTGCAGTGGTGGCCGGCGGAGAGGCGAGGCCGCAAGGGCCACCGCAGGCGCGGCGGGCGCTAGGGAGGCGCAGCGGCAGCAGCGGTGCGCGGCCACGGCGGGGCTCGCGCGGTCGCGGTCGAGGGATAGGGGAGAGGGAGGGGGTTTGCTCACTTCGGAGAGTAAGGTCTGGGCAACGGGGCGCGGGGAGCGACTCGGGGAGGAGGACGAGGAGGTCCGGCGTGGGGAGGAGATCCGGCGAGGTCGACGAGGCGACGGCGATTTGGGGAAGACGGTGAGGGGCTCCGGCGACGCGGTCCTCGTGCGGCGGGGCGAGGTAGCTCTGGGCGAGGTCCCGCGTCAACGTGGTCGTGGACGGGCGGCGGGGCGCCGGTGGGGCGACAGGAGGGGCCGGCTCTGCGAGGGGGGATGACGGCGACGTGGAGGCGGCGCTGGGGCGACGGGATCGGGGGGTTGCCCCGATCCAGATCGGGGAAGGGCGAGAGGGAGGAGTGGGAGAGAATGGGGGCGACGTGGGGGTGGGGGTTAGGGTTTCAGGGGGATAAGGTGGAGTGGGAGGGTCCGGCCGGGCCAGTGGGCTGGCCTGGCGGCCCGTCGGCTTGCTGGGCCGAGGCCTAGATGGCCAGGGGGTTCTCTCCCTCTCTTTTTTTTGTTTTACCTTTTGTCTTTTCTTTTTATTTATTCTTTTCTGTTTTAGTTTATTTATAAACACTTAGGCATTTTATAAAATTGTGAACCTTACACCATAATTATCTTTGTAATATTTGGCAACCACCGAACATTTTTGTTTTAATTTTTGAAAACATTTATTGTTTTCTTTTATTTAAATTTTGAATTTGTTTCGGTTCTGAACTATCGAGAGTTTATCACAGTAACCGTGGTGACGTGGCATCATTAGCGGGGAATCACTGTAGCTTAATTATCCGGGCGTCACAATTCTCCTCCACTACAAGAAATCTCGTCCCGAGATTTAGGATCGGTTATAAGGGGGAAGGGGTCTGGTTACGAAATTCTAACGATTCTTCTCGATCATAGTAGCTCTTCTCGAAGAGGTCGACCCATTACATTGATGTCTTCGGTCCTCTCCTTCAGGTCATCATGATGAAGTTTGTCGTCCTTTCTTCGGGGTTCCATCGTACTTACGAAAGGATAAAGGGTGGGTATTCCGAGAGAATGGACCTCTGCAGGTTTGACTATCTGGTCGATAACATCGGGGAGGGTGGCGGAAGTAACTCTCGAATTGAAACTTAAGAAAATATCAAGAGCAGAGTAAGGAGGTATCCTGGGAAGTTTCGAGCGGGCAGGCAATCATTCGATGTCTGATATGTGGCGTGAAAGGGGTTCGAAGCCACGAGAATAAGTATTTGTCTGATACCAGATTGAAGGTGGCTCATGAATTACATACGAGGCCACGCGCGAGGAACAACCTTGGGTACAGGGGGGTACAGGAGAGTCAGGTTTCGATCCTGTGGAACTGTGGGTTATGGGCCCACCATGTGGATTAAAAGTAGGAAGGACAGTGACATCTTGCACGATCATGTAAGCAAGGCATGCCAGAGGATAGTCTGTCGGTTATGTCGGCAACAACATCGGTACCAAGGGCGAGGGACGAAGAGAACCATTTTCCTGCTCGTTGAACGAGGCGGGCCAATAGGCAAGGTTCTCATCCATCGGTGGCTACCGAAATGTCATCAACAATAGTAACAGGGTCTTACTGACACGGTCGTACACCAAGGTGTTTACATAAGCAGAAGAATATTACTGCTTAGATCATATAGACCTCAAGAAAGGTTAAACCAAACAATGGAAAGGACATATGATTATCAGATTAATCAGACGATGGAAAGGAAAAATGTGTCTTAGTCACATAATTCAGGGATATATCCTTCCCAAGGATAAGAAGAGCATGGTATCCGTGGCAGGATATCATGTAGAAAACCCTTTAGGTAAGGGGAGAGAAATTTCATGACACTACCCATACAAAGGTGTTTGGATAATTGATAAGGAAAATTTAGCATTTGCTTTAAATGTTCTTGTTGAAAATCGGAGTATCACAGACATGCTTCGAGATAGCATTGACATGGTCTTCAAGCAAAGGTCGGACTTGGATATACAAAGGATTCACCAGGAACAACTTATAGAATAAGCATTACAATTTCCTTATGGAAGAATGGAAAACCTTGCTGGAAAGGAAACTTTAACACTAGGTCCTCCGACTAGGTGTGCTAGGCATGACATCACCTTACCGATATATAAGGACCAATGTTATAACTCTTGGGAAAAATGTTCCAACCATCATATCTGACCGAGATTCAGATCCGATCGGTGTTAGGATACCTCAGACTCAGGATGCCTGAAAAAGGTGCAAAATAAATTGACGAGATGACCTTGTAAGATTCTCGGGAAATGCACTATGGGAATGAGTATCAACACAAGAGTTCATCATTTAAACCAAAGAGAGGTTGACGGGGTAGATGATGGAGTCAGCGACAATCCTCGAGATTTCCAAAAAGGTGGACTTCCACAACTATGTGAACAAGGAGATAACATTTGTCAGATCAAATGATATAATGATGTATGCTCGAGGAAAACATACACAATTAACATTGGTTGAAAGGTGCGCCCGAAATATGGGCTGGGTAGCACGATCAATGTTAGAATGGTGATTCGATAACCAATGGTCTAAGAATGAAATATCGACCATTAACTTCAAAGCAATAGGGCTGCTAGAAGTTTTGAATTCACGCATCATAGTTCATTTGTCAGTTTTCCGGTTAGAAACAACACGAGGACCAAGAGATGAATGTAGATGGCGGGATGTATAACTTGTAGCAAGAATTATTAAGAGGTGGTGATATTCCCACAACATTCTTGATATATAAGATGGTATTACTTCAAGGTAGGACATAAGACAAGCTGGGTAGCCAGGAACTCAAGGTACAGCCACAACACAAACAAGTTTGTGTTGGTAAGAAGGCAAGGAAATAGTCGATGACAACACAATTTACCAAGGGACAAGGATGGTATTTCCCATGAAGAATTCAATAGATATCTTCGAAGAGCATCAAAATGTTGATGTTGATCATGACACATTTGTCAAGAGAATTCATGAAGATGTAATCAATCAGCGACGACATCAAGTCAAAGGAATGATGAAGCAAGAGGTTATTGGAACCACAGTTACGACACGAACTCGAACTCAAGCTTGTTGTTTAAGGCGAAATGATATGACGATGAGGATCGACGTAAGGTTAGTTCATCGTCGAAAATTGCGCTCCGAGAAGAAGGGCCGGGTAGCACAGTTAAAATCATCACGATAAAGATATAGACAAACAGGCTAGGAATGATGGGAAGGAATATTAAACTCATAAGCAACGAAAATTACTTAGGGTTATCGAACCGAAATGTGGAATCGGTGTTCTCGATTGACGACAACCCAGAACCCGAGAAAATTGGAATCAGTGAGAATTAATAGTTGATGAAGAACCCATAATAAGTTATGCAGTTCCATGATATTCTTGAGATACCAGAGCTTAATACTCAACAGTAGAGCAAAGTAAAGGTTGGACAGGTGCAATGATCTGCAGAAGACAAGTACTTCAACTTGTCCAAGAAACGGTATTAAAAAGGAGAACATGGCCGGAACCACGATAGCAAAAGGCCGAATCCCAGATATAAGAACTTATACCAAAGAGGGTTTAAGAGGAGCACCCATGATAAGATTAGCATCGTGTCCATGGGCATGAACGCAAGGTTCAAGGTCGACTCCCACTTCTCCAATACACAACTTCTCATTTACTACTCTAAGTTAAGAATGTTTAGAGTTTGAAAGTTTAACTTGCGGAATACCGGAACGTTATGACCCATGAAAACTCTTGGGTTCACACAAATTAAGGAAGGTATACGTTCAACCCATCGGGGCATCTTAGGCACGTATACCATCAACTTCAGGGGTAAATAACTCAAGCTCGGAGGTAGAGCATGGTTGACAAAGCAGAGGATACAATTTACCAAAGGCATTATGTATCCGAGGAAAGGCTCACAAGGTTATTGAATATGAAGGGCGTTGTCAGATAAATCCAACAAAGGATCTGGTGGTCCATAAGGGATCTGGTGTGAGCATCGGTACTCAACTAGAGGAAGAAGAATGCAAGGAGATCAAATTATAGAAACAACTAACTAACTCAATTGTCAAATGCAAAGAAATTATGATTTCCAAATCAAGGGATCAGAAGCAATGCTCTGATTAGGGATGGATAAGTTGAATAGCCTTAGCGTACAATCAACGACAATTGGATTGGTCGAGAACCAATTCTAGTTAAAAGAATGGCAGCTCAGCCGGAAAGGTAATTTATAAGGATCAATGATGATTGCGTGTATTCGCAAACATATTGAGTCAACAGACTCAAAATGATAATGACAAGGAATGTCATTAGGACTACGGGACATATGGGATTAACCATAATGCAAGCAAGCAAGAATTTCAAGAGCCAAAGGCTCCAGAGGATTTTCGGAAGATCGAATATTATTTTGAAGACTTTTGTGAAACACCTGAACAACTGGGGATGAGCGGATACTCGGCAAGCGCGAGTAATTATTCGTCGGGGTATTCATGCAGCAAGGAACTGCAGGGCAGTAAGCGTAAAGAATTCTCGGAATATCGAAGAGTATTTTAGGACATCTTGTAATAACAAGAGCAACTGGGGATGACAATATGAACGATAGGTGTAAGTAGTTATCCAGAGGGATTTATCGATGGAAGTGAATTGCAAAAGCGATGGCACATAGTCTCGAGAGCACATCGTAGAGTATCTTCGGAATCTTCTGGTGCAGCAGACGATCATCAATAATAAGGGGCTCTCCGGGTGAAAATGATAACGAGATCCTAATGTTAGATTTAGTAAAATTCATTTAACCCGAATAGAAGAGATGTCAGAGTCCCAGAGTATAGGTCGAGGAATAAAAGATCCTACTACCACCCGATGGCGACGTGGGCCCGTAAGGCACACAGCCAAGTTAGTAAAAGTTTTTGTAATGTCTAGACTCGACTTCGGCCAAGGAGTGTGGAAGGGGGATTCCTACAGGCAGTTGGCTCTGATACCAACTTGTGACGCCCCCAATTCAATCGTACACTAATCATGCACGCAAATGTGTACGATCAAGATCAGGGACTCACGGGAAGATATCACAACACAACTCTAAAACATAAATAAGTCATACAAGCATCATAATACAAGCCAGGGGCCTCGAGGGCTCGAATACAAGCGCTCGATCATAGACAAGTCAGCGGAAGCAACAATATCTGAGTACAGACATAAGTTAAACAAGTTTGCCTTAAGAAGGCTAGCACAAACTGGGATACAGATCGAAAGAGGCGCAGGCCTCCTGCCTGGGATCCTCCTAACTACTCCAGGTCGTCGGCGGCGGGCTGCACGTAGTAGGGGCACCTCCGGTGTAGTAGGGGTCGTCGTCGATGGTGGCGCCTGGCTCCTGAACTCCAGCATCTGGTTGCGACAACCAGAAAGAAAGGAAAAGGGGAAAAAGGGGGGGGGGAAAGCAACCGTGAGTACTCATCCAAAGTACTCGCAAGCAAGGAACTACACTACATATGCATGGGTATATGTGTAAGGAGGCCATATCAGTGGACTGAACTGCAGAATGCCAGAATAAGAGGGGGTAGCTAACCCTGTCGAAGACTACGCTTCTGGCAGCCTCCGCCTTGCAGCATGTAGGAGAGAGTAGATTGAAGTCCTCCAAGTAGCATCTTCAAGTAGCATCTCCAAGCAGCATCTCCAAGTAGCATCGCATAGCATAACCCTACCCGGCGATCCTCTCCTCGCATCCCTGAGAGAGAGCGACCACCGGTTGTATCTGGCACTTGGAAGGGTGTGTTTTATTAAGTATCCGGTTCTAGTTGTCATAAGGTCAAGGTACAACTCCAAGTCGTCCTGTTACCGAAGATCACGGCTATTCGAATAGATTAACTTCCCTGCAGGGGTGCACCACATAACCCAACACGCTCGATCCCATTTGGCCGGACACACTTTCCTGGGTCATGCCCGGCCTCGGAAGATCAACACGTCGCAGCCCCACCTAGGCAAAACAGAGAGGCCAGCACGCCGGTCTAAACCTAAGCGCACAGGGGTCTGGGCCCATCGCCCATAGCACACCTGCACGTTGCGAGGGCGGCCGGAAGCAGAACTAGCCCCCTTAATACAAGAGCAGGCTTACGTTCCAATCCGGCGCGCGCCGCTCCGTCGCTGACGTCTGAAGTGCTTCGGCTGATACCACGACGTCGGGATACCCATAACTACTCCCACGTAGATGGTTAGTGCGTATAGGCTCGTAGCCGACTCAGATCAAATACCAAGATCTCGTTAAGCGTGTTAAGTATCCGCGAACGCCGAACAGGGCCAGGCCCACCTGTCTCCTAGGTGGTCTCATCCTGCCCTGTCGCTCCGCCACAAAGTAACAGTCGAGGGCCGTCGGGAACCCAGGCCCACCTCTACCGGGATGGAGCCACCTGTCCTTTCAGCCCCCTCGTCAGAATCACTTGCGGGTACTCAATGAGCTGACCCGACTTTAGTCACCATCTGTATAGTATGTATGTATGTAGTATATACCCGTGATCACCTCCCAAGTGATCACGGCCCGATAGTATAGCAAGGCAGACTGACAAGAATGTAGGGCCAATGATGATAAACTAGCATCCTATACTAAGCATTTAGGATTGCAGGTACGGTATCAACAGATATAGCGACAATGTCAGGCTATGCATCAGAATAGGATTAACGAAAGCAGTAACATGCTACACTACTCTAATGCAAGCAGTATAGAGGAGAATAGGCGATATCTGGTGATCAAGGGGGGGGCTTGCCTGGTTGCTCTGGCAAGAAGGAGGGGTCGTCAACTCCGTAGTCGAACTGGGCAGCAGCAGCGTCGGTCTCGTAGTCTACCGGAGATAAGAGGGGGAAGAAACAATGA
This sequence comes from Triticum aestivum, assembly GCF_018294505.1. Lineage (NCBI taxonomy): Eukaryota > Viridiplantae > Streptophyta > Magnoliopsida > Poales > Poaceae > Triticum > Triticum aestivum. The sequence goes on along the minus strand of NC_057803.1, from coordinate 164,373,446 downwards.
ATACAATGCAAACATAAACACGGCGATGCGTGACGTGACAATGAGCGGTGCTAGGTGTGCCCTAACGTGGTATGAGGTGGTACCGGTTAAGGGGGGAAACATCCGGGAAGTATTCCCGGTGTTTCGCGTTTTTGGGAAGAGGAGCCGGAGGGGGAAAGTTGCGAGTTCGATAGGTTAGGGGTGTGTGGCGGACGAACGGACTGCGTATCCGGAATCGTCTCGTCGTTCTGAGCAACTTTGATGTACAAAGTTTTTACATCCGATCTACGGTTTATTTATATTAATTTCCAAAGTTTTTAATTCATTTTTAGAATTAACAGAATTAATTTAATTTAAAATTGCCATTATGATGTCAGCATGAGGTCAGTATGGTGTCATCAGTCAACTAGTTAGTTGACTTAGCCAAACTGACAGGCAGGTCCCACATGTCATTGGCTGAAGACTAATTATCTGTTAACTTTTAATTAGCAGGTTTAATTAGAGTTAATTAGTTAACTAATTAGGGTTAGTTAAGTTAATTACTTCACTAATTAATTAATTAATTATTAATTAATTTTATTAAGTCATTTTTTATTTCCTTTTTCTCTTCTTCTCTTTGTTTTAATGTTCTGGGGCCGGGCCCCACATGTCTGTGGCCCATCGGGGCCTAGAGGGCACGGGCGAGCGGGTGGCGCGGGCAAGGCCGTGGCCGGCGATGGCCACCGAAGCGGCGGCACGGCACCGGCAAGGGGAAGCAGGGGCGAGGCCAGGTGCAGTGGTGGCCGGCGGAGAGGCGAGGCCGCAAGGGCCACCGCAGGCGCGGCGGGCGCTAGGGAGGCGCAGCGGCAGCAGCGGTGCGCGGCCACGGCGGGGCTCGCGCAGTCGCGGTCGAGGGATAGGGGAGAGGGAGGGGGTTTGCTCACTTCGGAGAGTAAGGTCTGGGCAACGGGGCGCGGGGAGCGACTCGGGGAGGAGGACGAGGAGGTCCGGCGTGGGGAGGAGATCCGGCGAGGTCGACGAGGCGACGGCGATTTGGGGAAGACGGTGAGGGGCTCCGGCGACGCGGTCCTCGTGCGGCGGGGCGAGGTAGCTCTGGGCGAGGTCCCGCGTCAACGTGGTCGTGGACGGGCGGCGGGGCGCCGGTGGGGCGACAGGAGGGGCCGGCTCTGCGAGGGGGGATGACGGCGACGTGGAGGCGGCGCTGGGGCGACGGGATCGGGGGGTTGCCCCGATCCAGATCGAGGAAGGGCGAGAGGGAGGAGTGGGAGAGAATGGGGGCGACGTGGGGGTGGGGGTTAGGGTTTCAGGGGGATAAGGTGGAGTGGGAGGGTCCGGCCGGGCCAGTGGGCTGGCCTGGCGGCCCGTCGGCTTGCTGGGCCGAGGCCTAGATGGCCAGGGGGTTCTCTCCCTCTCTTTTTTTGTTTTACCTTTTGTCTTTTCTTTTTATTTATTCTTTTCTGTTTTAGTTTATTTATAAACACTTAGGCATTTTATAAAATTGTGAACCTTACACCATAATTATCTTTGTAATATTTGGCAACCACCGAACATTTTTGTTTTAATTTTTGAAAACTTTTATTGTTTTCTTTTATTTAAATTTTGAATTTGTTTCGGTTCTGAACTATCGAGAGTTTATCACAGTAACCGTGGTGACGTGGCATCATTAGCGGGGAATCACTGTAGCTTAATTATCCGGGCGTCACAGCTGTTTCACAGACAAAATGGAGGAGGCTCTGAAGAAGAAGGATCAAGACCTTGCCGAAGCGCAGAAGGAGGCCCTGAACAAAACGAAGCTTGCTGAAGAAAAACTGGCTTCAGTCGGTACTCTTGAAAAGGAAAACTCCAGGCTGAAAACTGCTCTCGACGCGGCTAATCAAGAGGTCAGCCGTCTGAAGAATGACAAGATAGCTCTGAATGACAAGGCAAGTGAACTGGCAGGGAAGAGGAACGATCTGGAGGCTTATCTCGGTGGACTCGCCAAGAAGCTGTTCGTCATGCTCGAGGGTAATTACTCCGGCCCGACTGACTTGCAGTTACCAAACCTGCGTAGAGCCACTGACTTATCCTTGAATTGTGTTTACAGAATTCTGCCAGAACTTCGAAGAGGAGACCAGTCGAGTGGAGACAGACTTGGACCCCATCAATTCTCCAGTGAAGGACGAGGCTGCTATGAACGTGCTCCGACTGGAATCTCGTGTTGCCGGCGTTGTTGACTATCTTGCTCGGTTGAAGGTTGCGATGTCGCGGATCAACACGTCGCTCTGGCCTAGGACGACGCTTCAGAATGACCTCGAGTCCCTGATGACTCGACTGAATGAAGTCCCAGGTCGAGTGGCGGAATGGAAGAAATCTTCTACTAGATGTGGCGCTGACGTTGCTCTATCTCTGGTCTGCGTCCACTTCAAGGAGGCGCGAGAAGAAAAGTTGGCCGCCATCCAAGTTGCCAATACCAGGAAGTACAAATTTCAAGACTTCATGGAGACTTTCATTGCTGCTGCCACTCGCATTGCAGACGGGATCGACTTGGACGAGTTCGTCGCCCCTTCCAGTCCTCCGACTGAGGAATAAAAACCTTTATGCTTCACTTTAAATTTGCCTCGGAATGCCGAGTGGATTTTGTAACCGTTAAACTCTATCGAGTTGGAGGCTCGAGTACTTTGATCTGCGGTCTAGGACATTTGGATCTTATCTGAACTTGATTTATCGTTGAATATCTTCATGAATTATCTGTCGAGTGGAACTTGTTCTTCACTCGAAATAACTTTGTATTTGTGGTGCAGCTCCGAAGGAGAAGGTAGCAGACGATTTGCACCTCGTCGTCCTTGAGGATTGGATGTGTTCCATACTTAGGCGAGCACTGGGCTGCAGCTAAGCCCCCGAGTGGAAGGTCTGCTCTCCACTCGGTAGGATTTTAAAAACTTAGGCGAGTACTGGACTGCAGCTAAGCCCCCGAGTGGGAGGTCTGCTCTCCACTCGGTAGGATTTTTTCAAACTTAGGCGAGTACTAGACTGCAGCTAAGCCCCCGAGTGGGAGGTCTGCTCTCCACTCGGTAGGATTTTTTCAAACTTAGGCGAGTACTGGACTGCAGCTAAGCCCCCGAGTGGGAGGTCTGCTCTCCACTCGGTAGGATTTTTTCATACTTAGGCGAGTACTGGACTGCAGCTAAGCCCCCGAGTGGGAGGTCTGCTCTCCACTCGGTAGGATTTTTTCAAACTTAGGCGAGTACTGGACTGCAGCTAAGCCCCCGAGTGGGAGGTTTGCTCTCCACTCAGTAGGATTTTTAAACACTTAGGCGAGCACTGGGCTGCAGCTAAGCCTCCGAGTGGGAGTCTGGCTCACCACTCGGTAGGATTTTTAAACACTTAGGCGAGCACTGGGCTGCAACTAAGCCTCTGAGTGGGAGTCTGGATCGCCACTCGGTAGGATTTTGAAACACTTAGGCGAGCACTGGGCTGCAACTAAGCCTCCGAGTGGGAGTCTGGCTCACCACTCGGTAGGATTTTTAAACACTTAGGCGAGCACTGGGCTGCAGCTAAGCCTCCGAGCGGGAGTCTGGCTCGCCACTCGGTAGGATTTTTAAACACTTAGGCGAGCACTGGGCTGCAGCTAAGCCTCCGAGTGGGAGTCTGGCTCACCACTCGATAGGATTTTTAAACACTTAGGCGAGCACTGGGCTGCAGCTAAGCCTCCGAGTGGGAGGTTTGCTCTCCACTCGGTAGGATTTTTAAACACTTAGGCGAGCACTGAGCTGCAGCTAAGCCTCCGAGTGGGAGCCTGGCACACCACTCGGTAGGATTTTTAAACACTTAGGCGAGCACTGGGCTGCAGCTAAGCCTCCGAGTGGGAGTCTGGCTCACCACTCGGTAGGATTTTTAAACACTTAGGCGAGCATTGGGCTGCAGCTAAGCCTCCGAGTGGGAGTCTGGCTCACCACTCGGTAGGATTTTTTTTTACAAATTTAGGCGAAACGGATTCGCAGCTAAGCCACCCACTGGGGGATTTCACACACAAACAAAAGCGACAACAATTATAGGAAAAATTGTAACACTCTTATCTTTGATAAATAGACTACAGAAGTTTTTCTTATTACATCTCATCCGAGTGAGAATTCAAGTGTAAAAGGGGCGGAGCAGTTCTGCATTCCAAGCTCGTGGCTCATCGATCTGGCGATCGACATTGTAAAGGTGATACGCTACATTGTGGAGGACTCTGGTGACGATGAAGGGACCTTCCCAAGTAGGAGCGAGCTTGTGTGGTTTCTGTTGATCCACTCGGAGGACCAAATCTCCTTCTTGGAAGGCTCGACTCTTCACATTTCTGGCATGGAATCGACGCAAGTCTTGCTGATAAATGGTCGATTGGATCATAGCCAATTCTCTTTCTTCTTCCAGGAGGTCGAATGCGTCTTGTCGGGCTTGTTCTGCTTCATCTTCGGTATAAAGCTCGACTCGGGGTGCATTGTGAAGTAGATCACTCGGCAGGACTGCTTCCGCTCCCTAAACCAGAAAGAACGGAGTTCTTCCAGTCGACCAATTCGGGGTGGTCCTCAATCCCCACAGAACTGACGGAAGCTCGTCGACCCAAGCGCCTGCTGCGTGCTTGAGATCACGCATCAGCCGAGGCTTTAGTCCTTTGAGAATCAGACCATTTGCCCTTTCTGCTTGTCCATTCGACTGGGGGTGGGTGACCGATGCGTAGTCGACTCGTGTGCCTTGAGAGGCGCAAAAAGCTCTGAACTTGTCTGAATCAAAGTTTGACCCATTGTCGGTGATGATGCTATGCGGGACTCCATATTTGAATGTTAACTCCCTGACGAAACTGATAGCAGTGCAAGCATCAAGATTCTTGATAGGCTTAGCTTCAATCCATTTGGTAAACTTGTCGACTGCCACAAGCACATGTGTGAAACCGCTCTTGCCTGTTCTCAATGGGCCAACCATGTCCAGTCCCCAAACAACGAAGGTCCAGACGAGTGGAATGGTCTTCAGGGCTGATGCAGGCTTGTGCGACATGTTGGAGTAGAACTGACACCCTTCACACTTATCGACTATCTCTTTTGCCATTTCATTCGCTCTTGGCCAGTAAAATCCCGCTCGGTATGCTTTAGCCACAATGGACCGAGAGGACGCATGATGACCACAGGTCCCCGAGTGGATATCATCAAGGATTATCTGACCTTCTTCTGGTGTTATACACTTCTGACCGACTCCAGTCGCGCTTTCTCTATACAACTGTCCCTTTATGACTGTAAAGGCCTTGGATCGACGGAAGATCTGTCGAGCCTCTTCTTCGTCCTCCGGGAGTTCCTTTCTCGGGATATACGCGATGTACGGTATCGTCCAGTCGGGGGTGATTGCCAAAACTTCCATGATTAGGTCGACCACTGCCGGAATTTCAACTTCAGTCGGATCTGTGGCACTCTTTGGCTGCGGGGCTTCATCTGTAAAAGGATCTTCTTGGACTGATGGCGAGTGGATGTGTTCCAAAAACACATTGCTGGGGATGGCTTCTCTCTTGGAGCCTATCTTTGCCAAATCATCAGCCGCTTGATTTTTCAGTCGGGGGATGTGATGAAGCTCTAACCCCTCGAATTTCTTCTCTAACTTTCTCACTGCATTGCAATAACCAGTCATAGCTGGACTTCTGACGTCCCACTCCTTCATCACCTGATTAACCACCAAATCTGAGTCGCCATAGACCATGAGGCGACGGACGCCGAGTGAAATGGCCATGCGCAACCCATACAAAAGTGCTTCATATTCTGCTTCGTTATTGGAGGAATCAAAGTGAATCTGGAGAACATATCTGAGCTTATCTCCTCGGGGGGAAACCAATACTACCCCAGCACCGGAACCATTCAGCATCTTAGATCCATCGAGGAACATGGTCCAGTGCTCCAAGTGAACTTGAGTCGGAAGTTGCTGTTCGATCCACTCGGCGACGAAATCTGCAATTGCTTGGGACTTGATAGCTTTCTTTGCCTCAAACTTGATATCTAGGGGAAGAAGTTCAATCGCCCATTTGGCCACTCGACCAGTTGCATCTCTATTGTGCAAAATCTCTGATAGTGGAGCGCCGCTGACGACTGTAATGGAATGATCAGAGAAGTAATGTGCAACCTTCTTCATGGTCATATAAATCCCGTATACAAGCTTCTGGTAATGAGGATATCTTTGCTTTGAAGGAGTCAAAACTTCAGAAACATGATATACTGGGCGCTGAACTTTGAAGGCCTTTCCTTCTTCTTCCCGCTCGACCGTAAGTACTGTACTGACAACTTGTCCTGTGGCTGCAATGTAAATCAGCAAAGGCTCCTTGCTGATTGGGGCAGCAAGCACCGGCTGGGTGAAGAGCAGAGCTTTGAGCTCTGTAAACGCTGCATCAGCTTCTGGAGTCCACTCGAACTTGTCGGATTTCTTCATCAGTCGATAAAGAGGCAATGCCTTTTCACCGAGGCGAGAGATGAATCGACTTAAAGCGGCCAAGCATCCTGTAAGCTTCTGGACGTCATGCACACGCACAGGACGTTTCATCCGGAGTATAGTACCAATTTTTTCAGGATTGGCGTCGATTCCCCGTTCAGAAATGAGAAAACCGAGTAACTTCCCACCTGGAACTCTGAATGTGCACTTTGACGGATTGAGCTTGATATCATACCTCCTGAGGTTGGCAAAGGTTTCAGCAAGGTCAGTCAGCAGGTCGGAACCCTTCCGTGACTTGACCACAATATCATCCATGTATGCCTCCACATTCCGACTGATTTGAGTGAGCAAACACTTTTGAATCATCCTCATGAGCGTGGCTCCGGCATTCTTGAGGCCGAACGGCATGGTGACATAACAGAAGCACCCGAATGGAGTGATGAAAGCTGTTTTGATCTCGTCGGGCCCGTACAGACGGATCTGATGGTACCCGGAATAGGCGTCTAGAAAAGACAAACGCTCACATCCCGCAGTCGAGTCGACTATCTGGTCGATGCGGGGGAGAGGAAAATGATCTTTCGGGCAGGCCCGATTGATATGCTTGAAATCAATGCACATGCGAAGTGACTTGTCCTTCTTGGGAACCATGACAACATTGGCGAGCCACTCGGAGTGGTAAATTTCTCGGATGAACTCCGCTGCTAAGAGACGAGCCACCTCCTCACCAATGGCCTTCCTCTTCTGGACGGCGGACCGTCGAAGATGTTCTTCCACAGGTTTAAATTCTGGGTCGACTCGTAGACGGTGCTCAGCCAGCCCCCTGGGAACTCCAGGCATGTCAGCAGGCTTCCATGCGAAGATGTCCCAGTTCTCACAGAGGAACTGGATGAGCGCTTCTTCCTATTTGGAGTCGACCGTCGTTGAGATGTGAGTCGGAGCAGCATTCGGATCGGTCGGGTGAATGTGAACTGCCTTCGTTTCACCGGACGACTGAAAAGCTGATTCTGAAGCAAGCTTCTTAGCTCGTAGCAACTCACTCGGATCTGCAGTCTTCTGATACTCTTGCAGCTCGACCACTGCCATCTGAGTGTCAACAATCTTTGAGCCTTTCTGAAAACACTCTTCTGCTTTCTTCCGATTGCCTATAACAGTGATCACACCTTTGGGACCAGGCATCTTCAATTTGAGATACACATAACATGGTCGAGCCATGAAGCGTGCATAAGCTGGCCTGCCCAAAATAGCGTGATAAGCACTTTGGAAATCCACAACTTCGAATGTCAACTTTTCCTTGCGGTAATTCTTGGAATCACCGAAAAACACATCAAGAGCAATTTGGCCGAGTGACTCGGCTTTCTTCCCAGGAATGACTCCATGGAAACTCATGTTACTGGTACTGAGCCTGGACATCGGAATGCCCATCCCTTTCAATGTTTCTGCATACAGTATGTTCAAACCGCTGCCTCCATCCATCAGGACTTTGGTCAGTCGAGTGCCTTCGACAACTAGGTCGACCACCAGAGCTTGCCTCCCAGGGGTTGCAATGTGCGTAGGGTGATCAGACTGGTCGAATGTGATGGTAGTCTGGGACCACTTCAGATAATTGGGTGTTGCCGGAGCAACCATATTTACCTCACGGTTAATAACCTTCAGTCGACTTTTGCTCTCAACATCAGCAAAAATCATCAGGGTGGAATTGACCTGGGGGTACCCATCGCCACTATCTTCCTTATCCTCAACTTTGTCCGACTCCTTTTCCTTATCTTTGGACTGCTTGCCCTGAAACTGCTGGATCAGGAGCCGACACTGTCGAGTGGTATGCTTTGGGTAAATGAGTTTACCCTCTTCATCTTTCTTGGTGTGGATGTGACACGATAGATCCAAAACATCATTTCCATCTTGGTCTTTAACTTTCTTGGGGTTCCAAGGTCCTTTGGGTTTTCCCTTAAATTTTCCCTTGGTTATGGCCAGGGCCTCCCCAGGAGTGGCTGGCTCGGCTTTCCGCTTCTGTTTCCGACTGGAATTTCCTCCGGTTTCCCGGGCGACTACTTTATGCTTGCCACTCCGGAGTCGATCCTCATCTTCACCATTAGCGTATTTGGTGGCAATCTCCATCATCCGATTCAGAGACATCTCTCCGGTTCGACCGAACTTTAGATTCAATTCTCTGTACTTAACGCCTTCTTTAAAGGCACAAACTGCTTGATGATCTGGTACATTTTCAACTGTGTGATGCAATGTGATCCACCTCTGGATGTAATCCCTCAGAGTTTCATTCGGTTTCTGCACGCAAGACCGCAATTCCGTAAGGCCTCCAGTCGCTTGCATGTTCCTTCAAATATGGTGACAAACACTCGGGAGAGACCCTCCCAAGTGTAAATGCTGTTGGGTGCTAACTGATTCAGCCACGCTCTGGCCGAGCCTTCTAACATGAGAGGCAGGTGCTTCATGGCTACCTCATCATTCCCACCGCCAATCTGGACAGCCACTCGGTAATCTTCGAGCCAATTATCGGGCTTGGACTCACCGGTGAACTTACTAACTCCAGTCGCCAACCTGAAGTTGGGAGGAATTACAGCGGCTCTGATGGCTCGACTGAAACACTCCGGCCCTGAAACATGTACTCTGCTACTGGTAGGTGCATCTCTATCGTGGCCTTCTCGGTGAGCTCTATTCCTGTCGACCAAACCTTGAACGAGAATGGATCTCGCATCAAAGCCTGGTTCCCTGGGGTCGACTGGAATTCTCCGCCCAACACTATGAGGGAGTCTGTCATCCTGCTATTGAGGCACATATGATCCACTCCTCGGGGGAGGGGTTGGCACTCAACGTCGATCATCATGATCGAATCGGTGATCATACTGATCATTCCTTCTGTACTGATCACGCAGGTCTCCACATCCCTCACGCCTCGGAGGCGATCTTGGGCTGTAAGCCGACTGGACTGTATCCACTGCAACGGATCGACTGTGGATCCTGTTCCGCGACTGAGAAACAGCGGAATCTGGTCTCCCGCTGCCCGGAGCAACGCTCTGATTTGCAACAAGCCTCTGCCAGCCTCTGACTGGGAGGGCTGAATCGACTCTGCTATACGGGCCGCAGCCGCCAAATTCTGAATCGGAGTATGATATACCTGCGGGGGCGGAAAGAGTTGACGTCAACTGGATTCTGGAGCCCGTTGACGCGCTCGCTCGTCGAGTATTCGCTGGAGATTCTCCAATCGAGTGCGCTTGGCCAAGTTAGCCAAGCGCGCGTCCCCCAAGGCTCGGGCCTCGGGGGTTTCTCCAACGATAGGAGTGTGGAGTGCATCCATGTTCCGACGGCGAAGCTCCTCCCGCTGCAACGACGTGAGAGGCTCGGGGAGATACTCCTCATGAGGACGTGACGGGTCGCCCCCATCCGTGCCTCCCTCAGCGCGGGGGAAACCGGGAGGACTGTGTGGCCCATCGATCACCAGAACCTCTGCAGCTGGGTCACTGCTGTCGCATTCGGATGCGGTCTCTGCGGAGCCAGTTGAACAGGCCGTAGAGGGATTCGTCGGGCTCGATTACCGCGACTTGTGGGGTGGCCGACTGGCGGGCCACCGCATGCCTCACCCACCTCTGAAGCCTCGACCGACCGGAGCGCTTGCGCCGGCGAGAAACAGGGCGGGGAGATGCCACAGGAGCCGACCAATACTGGGTTAACGGCTGCCGCAGGAGGACACCACGGACGCATGCGCGAAAGTGCGTCGCCCCGCGGACGGGGAGCGCGTCGACGTCAAGTGGAGCCTCCTGAAGCCAAGCGGAGTCGTCGGCGATGAACGTGAGCGCGCTGAGACGGATCTCGCGGCCCTCCACCAAAGCTCCGCCCGAAACCATGATCAAAGAGATCGGAAAAAATCGCAACTTCTCCAACTAGGCGCTAAGACTCCTTGCCCCACGGTGGGCGCCAACTATCGTGGTTCTAACTCTGACAGTGATGTAGGGGGGTATGTATGGAGAGGCTAGATCTTAGCTATGGAGGAGTTGTAAGCACACGAGGATTACGAGTTCAGGCCCTTCTGGGAGGAAGTAACAGCCCTATGTCTCGGTGCCCGGAGGCGGTCGACTGAATTATGTGTGTATGAATAACAGGGGTGCGAACCCTTGATACTGAGGAGGGGGGTGGCTTATATAGAGTTCGCCAGGCCCCTCCGGCCCTCAGTAATGCAGGGTTTAAAGTACATTAAAACTGGGGGTTACTGGTAACGCCCCTAATAAAGTGCTATGATGACCATAAAAGCTACTTAATGACCGACCGTTTGCGTGCAGGGTGACTTTAGATCTCCTGGCAGTCGAGTGGTTGGATCTTGGTCGAGTGATTGCTTCGTGGTCGAGTGTCTTGAATCCGTCGAGTGGGATACCTCCAAGTCGATTGAAAGGTGACTTCTTCTAGGGATGTCCTTGGGTAGGGTACTTAGGACAGGTCCATGCCCCTACCCTAGGTACATAGCTTCATCAGGTACGGCCCTCCGGGTTTAAAATTTTACTGAGACGTTTTCCTGCCCTCGAGCAAACGTATCGCCTATACTGAACAGTGGTTGAAAGTCCTTTTCCTCGTTTCACCTTATCTTTTCTGATACTGAATCCACGGTCTTTGGCGTAGTTATTATAGAACATGTAGGCCTCTCATTGTGATGCAAATGTGATACCCATAACCTTCAACTATGTCTCAAGCACACGTTGCTGGATTTCAGCTTCCTCAATGTCCATATTAGCTCCATCCTCATGCTCATATTCATCATCACCACTCCAACCATCAAAGTTAGCCTACAATATTCCACATAAGCAAGTGTAAGTTGTCTTCAACAAGTTTTTATTATTCAATGACATCTTAAATTTTGGACCGAACCTGGCTTATGTTATCTGCGAAAGATTCAACACCATGATTTTCCTCGTTCTGGACGTCAATATCCTCCTGCACATAAAAAATCATATGCACATGTAAGTACCATATGTTTCTTCATCCGACGAGAAGATTGTACACGACACTTACGTTTTCACTACAAGCACCCTCCTCCTTCTTTTGAAAATCCTCCTCAGGTAAATTATCGTATGACGACCAGGATTCATTGTCGCTGCCATCATCATCATCTTTACTATCATTACCATTCGTACGATCAACAGTATCGCTACCATCCCACTCACTGTCCAAAAACAGATCCGTAAATGCAGTTTCTTTATTCATTGAATGATCTCACAACCAACACTGCAATATTATAATAAAAATTGATCTATCAATTTTAAATCAAATTAAATGTACTACGATCATACAGATGACAACTTCTTATCTAACAAGTGATTGCACATAATTATTTACAGATACAATTTTTTTTGACAAACTAGACGGCTTACATGGCGTGCACGTGCACTTCGGCCAGCCTGGCGTGGCTGCGGACGGCGAGGATGTCCCCGGAGAGGTTGATCACGGAGTTGCGTGCGGCGACGGCGTCCACGTAGGCCACGTCACCGCGACGACCTGCACGGAGGCGACATCACGTACGGCGGGCGACTCCAACAATGTCCGCGCCGGCCAGATCCCGGGTGAAGACGGGGAAAATGGTCGGCGATCGGTGGGGAAAGGCGGCGATCGGCCGGTCGGGAAGACGTTGGAATTGGCAGCGTGATCACGGCTAGATCGGCGGGGAAAGGCGGCGATCGGCGGGTAAGGGCGGCGATCGGCGGGGCGGAGCGACGTTGGAACGGGCCGCGTGATCAACGCAGGTCATGGTTTTTTGTTTCGCACGACGGGGAGAGGGTAGATGCGAGCCGACCGTATCGGCTTGAGCCATGCGCTCGGCTCTACCTGTATGGGCACGCCACATACGGCGCGGGATACGTTAAGCACCGTATGCCCAAAATGCTCTTATACGTTAAGCGAGGGGGGGGGGGGTTGTACCGAAGCAGACCTCCCATCTTATTGGGTACGGGACCATAATACATCTATTTCACACGCACATGCGCTAGTGCATAACAATATGGATTATGTGTATTATATTTGCCACCACAACTAAGGGAATTAATTTCATGTAATAGGCCAGCCACAGCTCCATGACAAACAATACATCTAAATTCTCAGCGTTATTTTTATGTAACATTGGCAAGAGGTAAACGACGGTGATTGTTTTCTTTGTTTGGAGATTGATTACCATCGGTGAGTTAAGCTGGGTATTAAATGAAGTTGAGAAATACATGTCATTCCAAGATCACAAACAAACTTTCATGGTTGCTAGGACCGATCTTACCATAGCCATTCCACGGCTCATGCATGTATTTCTCAACATCACAGCTCATATCGATTTCACCTACTCAACAATCTTTCTTGATTTAGGTTGCCTGCTCTTTATTTATTTCAATTGAAGCCTCCAAGTTCAACAATGACCAAATAGTGTAACTTATACTGACTTGTCCATGATCGTGGACACGGCAATTCGAATAGATTTAACTCTGCAGAGATCATACAATGTATGATACGATGAAGCACATCATATTGTCCCGTATCACTGTACACTTCCCATGCAAGTGGACTAGAGATACCCCACCAAGATTATCACTGTACACTTCCCATGCAAGCACTCCAATCTTACTTTCAGAGAGAGGGATTGGACATTACCACCTTTTTTGTGATATCTGATACGTCTTCAACGTATTAATAATTTTTGATTGTTTCATGCTATTATATTATCAATCTTATATACTTTATATGTAATTTTATATTATTTTTAGAACTAACCTATTAACCTAGTGCCAAACCAAGTTCAAACACGACTAAACTTTTGATGATTTTTTCTGTAACATAAGAGACCCTGGAAACTTCGGAGGGAGTCGAGAAGAGAAATGAGGAGACGGCAGGACAACAGGGCGCGCCCAGGGGGTAGGCGCACCCTGATGGCTTGTGGGCCCCTCGTGGCTTCGTCTGACCTAATTCCAGCACTATAAATTCTAAAATATTAGAAAACCCCCAGAAGCACCAACGAAACAACATGAAAGATCGTGGATGTCGCCTAGAGGGGGGATAGGTGCTTTAAAATAATTACGGTTAAGGCTTGAACAAATGCGGAATAAACCTAGCGGTTAATTTGTCAAACACAAAACCTACAACAACTAGGCTCACCTATGTGCACCAAAACTTATACTAACCAAGATAAACAACTATGTGATAGAAAGATATATGACAAGAAACAATATGGCTATCACAAAGTAAAGTGCATAAGTAAAGGGCTCGGGTAAGAGATAACCGAGGCACGCGGAGACGACGATGTATCCCGAAGTTCACACCCTTGCGGATGCTAATCTCCGTTTGGAGTGGTGTGGAGGCACAATGCTCCCCAAGAAGCCACTAGGGCCACCGTAATCTCCTCACGCCCTCGCACAATGCAAGATGCTGTGATTCCACTAAGGGACCCTTGAGGGCGGTCACCGAACCCGTACAAATGGCAACCCTTGGGGGCGGTCACCGGTACCCGTCAAATTGCTCCGGGCGATCTCCACAACCTAATTGGAGACCCTGACGCTTGCTCGAAGCTTTACACCACAATGATTGAGCTTCGAACACCACCAACCATCTAGGGCGCCCAAGCACCCAAGAGGAACAAGCTCAAAGGTACCAATCACCCAAGAGTAATAAGCTTCTCAACTTGTAACTTTCATGTATCATGTGGAGAACTCAAACCGATGCACCAAATGCAATGGCAAGGGCACACGGAGTGCCCAAGTTCTTCTCTCTCAAATCCCACTGAAGCAACTAATGTTAGGGAGGAAAATGAGAGGAAGAACAAGAAGGAGAACACCAAGAACTCCAAGATCTAGATCCAAGGGGTTCCCCTCACCTAGAGGAGAAAGTGATTGGTGGAAACGTGGATCTAGATCTCCTCTCTCTTTTCCCTCAAAAACTAGCAAGAATCCATAGAGGGATTCAGAGTTAGCAAGCTCGAAGAAGGTCAAAAATGGGGGAAGAACACGAGCTCAAAGGATAAGATTCATTGGGGAAGAAGACCCCCTTTTATAGGTGGGGAAAAAATCCAACCGTTATGCTCACAGCCCGCACTGAGCGGTACTACCGCTAGGGCGGTAGTAGCCCTATGAAACACAACAGCGAGGAGGCAAAAAAGCCAGAAGAACTGTCGGAGCGGTAGTACCGCTTGACCTCATGGTACTACCGCTAGGGGTAGCGGTACTACTGCTAAGGGTAGCGATATTACTGCTTGCGAGCGGTACTAAAAAATTACATCCGTGCCTACCACCGCTGGACTTGTGACGAGTTTTTGGTCCCGAGCGGAAGTAGCCACGGAAATAGCTGCGGTAGTACTGCTCCAAGCGGTAGTACCGCTCCCAAGAGCAGTAGTAAAAAATTACATCCGCTCCTGTCCGCGGTAGTATCGCTGCAGCCTTTTTTGAACACCAAAACTGACACAACTTCTGCAAACGGACTCCGAATTCGACGAAACCAAGTTTGTTGGAAAGCTAGCGACAAGGGCTAACACAATCTTAATAGAAATACCAATAAGAAGAAAATGAGAAAAGGCCCAAAAGAAAATGGTGAGAACCCTTCCTCAGAAAAGACCGGTAAAACCTCCAACACCGAAAACATCTTAGAAGACGCATGCAAACTCCGTTTTCGATGAACTCAAGCTTGTCATCAAGATGACCATAAGCTCTAAGACTCACAAAGAGAACCAAACAAAAACCAAGAAACATGATGCAAGGATGCAATGGTTTGAGCTCTCGACGAACGATACGATCAAGCTACTCACTTGAGAGCCCCCCTTGATAGTACGGCTATCGATCCTATAACCCGATCTCCCAACTACCACCATAAGACCGGTAAAATAGAAAACTTGTCAAGGAAAAACCTTTGCCTTGCACATGATCCACTTGAGCTAGATGATGACGATCTTGTCCTCCTCAAGATGGACCACCTTTCTTGATTGTGTTGGGTCGATGGAGACTAGATGATTGCTCCCCCATACTCCACTATGGGTGAGCCACTCTTCGGTACATCTTCACAAGTCCATTGACACCACAACGGATGGCAAGCTTCAAGCACTTATCTCTTCGTGATTCTCCACTTGAACTTGCACACGACAATCTTGATGACAATCACCACTTGATGTCATCCTTTGCATGGGTTGTATGATATCATCCTCTTGACGCAAGCCCATGGACACGTACCTAACCCCACATAGACTCTCACATAGACCATGGGTTAGTACACAAAGTGCAATGGACAATGCTTACCATACCATGGGATCACTTGATCCCTCTCGGTACATCTTCTACTCTTTGTGAGTTGATCAACTTGATTCACTCTTGACTTAGTCTTGATCAACCTTGAATCTTTCCAACTCTCTTCGTTTGGATGATGTCTTGAAGGTAAACATGAATGATCACACAATCTTCTTCTTCAAGACATGCTTGCAATAAGCTCAACACTCACATGACCAATCTTTGGATAATTCCTTAATAGCACCTTGGTCAACCCATAAACTCCTAACCAACACACGGACTTCAAGAAATGCCTATGGAAAAAATCCTTCAAATATAACTCAATGCAACCATTAGTCCATAGAGAATGTCATCAATTACCAAAACCACACATGGGGGCACCGCATGTCCTTTCAATCTCCTCCATTTTAGTAATTGATGACAATCACTTTCAAGAGAGTTTATATAAGGAATTATGCATCACCATGCAATGCAACAACCAATAATGCATGCGTAGGAGATGTGTATGCTTAGGAACAAACCAAAGCCATAAGAGACAACTCTCTAAACTTCTCCACAAAAATCTCTGAAACTTCTCCTCCATTGGCATCGATTGCCAAAATGGGCTAAAAGCTTAGGAGGCTAAAAGCTTAGAAGGCCAATATAAAATGTGTTCCTCCATAAATTGTGTATTTCTCAACAAGAGAGTGGAATGCAATACACATATCCAACGGTAAATACTTGGAGGAAGACAAACTATATTGAGGCCCAAAGATTGCAAAAGGAAGATATGCCACAAAGACATAATCAAAGAGAGAAACAAGCAATCAAAAGATACCAATTGAAGCAAGCAATCAAAAGATACCGATTGAACCAACTAGGCCAATGATCCTACGAGCCACACGAATAAAGGATATTATGATAAGAGCGGAGCAGTGTTCTAAAGAAACTAGAGAAGCTCCCCATGATTTGTGCACATCAAGAATTTTTGTATTTGGATACAAAGTGCGCAAAATAGGATCATAGCTCCCCCAAAATCAATAGAAACTTACAACAAGTGCAAGAGAGCATATAGGAAACTAAGCCTAGTACTTGCAACAAACACATGGTTGAGCAACAAGTAAGAGATGCAACTTAAGAGTGGGCTCAACCAAAAAGATGTGTGTGAGTCAAGGCAATGCACTTGAGAAGACTAATGTACAGAAGAGCATTAAGCATCAATAAAGTCTTCAAAGAATGAGGCACACGGTGCAAGGCCTATCATTCCCACACACAACTAGCAAATGGGTTCACAAGCTTACTAATAAGCATATAGAGAACCTATGCTTGTGACAACCCGCGGTGAAGATAGAAGATGAAAGGCGCATCAAGACGAGGGATGCCAATTAAGATGGCAAAAACCTCGTAAATATAAGCAAGAGGAAAATAATCTTCACCACACAAGAGCGCATCAAGATGCAACGATAGAAGACACGCACTCAAGGCAAAAGCTTTCATGGAGCCGCCAAAGAAATAACTAAGAAAGACAAGGTGGGCGTGAAAGAAAGGATATCATCTAGATATGCAACTTCTCTCAAGTGTATAAGATTCTAGGTGGACGAAATCATGATGATATATATATATCTACAAAGAAGGATGTACACCCGAAATAGTTACAACACGAAGGAATAAGATATCCAAAAGGAAGTCATACATATACCAATAAGATATTTGCTTGAGAGCATAGCACATGGCTAGATATGGTCTTATTGTATATAAATGAATTCCAACCACACGAACATCAAAGACATCACAACTAGCAACAAGACATCATTGTTGGGATGCTTTGAGAAAGGAAACAAGTATCACAAGAAAGAATGGATAACATGCCATGATACAACCTACACAAGGTTGGTGCAAGAAATGTGTGCATGAAGTATATGAAGATACTTGTTACCGAGATAACATTAGAAGGATGTAGTAGATACCAATTGAAGGTACAAAGTAGTTCATTGATCATCCTAGCTTGACTCCAATAAGCACATGGTGACAACGCCTTCCTTGTGAGTGAGCCGAGCATCCAATGCATTTCCACTTGTTCCTAGAACAACAACACAAACAAAATGGTACCCAAACTCATTGGGACCAAAGAGTTAGAGAACCAACAACACATAGGACAAACTCCACATAAATATGTGCATATAGATATGAAAATGAACTTCATGCACATCTCATCCAATTTGAGACTTGGTGGAGTTCCCCCTATATATTGGGTCAAAGAAAGAAAACATGCCAAAGAAACTACAAGAAGTAAATATGCATGCTCAAGACTTTCAAGAACCGAGACCAAAAGACAAAGAAATACCAAGCAAAGAAAAGATACCAAATGAATAAATAATCACTTGAAGGATATCCATAAAAGATACATCAAGGAATGAGATATCCATTGATACACTCAAAAAGAAAGATGTCAAACTCCCAAAAGAGAGAATGGTTTCAAACAAACCAAGCCCTCTACAAAGTTTCATGATGGCACAAAGCACCAAAAAGAAATGGCTTGCCTTCCACAAACACACACTTGATAAGGATCACAAGATGAGTGTTTTATAGAGAATAGGATAGCTCCCCCAAGACTAGTGCATTATAGAGAATTTGCATTTGAATACAAAATGCACGAGGTGGGATCACCAATTTCACTATATATAGAAAACACTAGACAAGGTCAAGAAATTAATAAGATCCACAAGTGTATGGAATACAATGGGAGTTGACACAATCCTAGGCAAGAGATAAAGCAAATAAAAGCAAAGGCCAATGTAAAGATGATCAATAGTTTCTACCACACATAAGTGAGTACCAATTGTCAAAAGACAAGAAGTATTTGGAAATAATTCCCGGTGGTAGATAACAAGGATATCCGACATCATATTCACACCAAACAAAAAGCAAATTGCAACTTGTAGAGCTAACATGCCACCTAGGGACAAGATAATTTACAATATCAATTCTAGGTGACAATATCTCAAATGTACACATTTTCTAGGCTAGTAATATACACATAGCATATTACTCCCCTATAATGTGATACCAATTAAAGATAAACAAGAGGCAAAATAACGATCCAACATGAGATAATTAATGGACAATATAGAATTTGAATTTATCATGAGAAGACATACCACATAGCGACTAGATAATCTTGAAATATCAATACTAGATGGTATTACTCATGTACACACATATATAGGATTGTGAGGTGCACAAAGCACATCACTCCCCCATAATGGGATATTCCATTAATCTCTCACAAGAGCCAACAAAGAAAAGAACAAGTTGCAAAAGGCTCAATGCATGACACACACGTACATGATGTGCAAACCAACACACACATACTTGATTGCTCAAGATAATCAAGTTGGAAGCACAACATATACAAACACACGCAAGGAACAAAACCAAACATGCAAAGGGGTAAGTAACTATCAATGTAAACACTTTAAGCACGAGTTACCGCATGGAGAAACATTGGATATAAGATAGAAACTTGATAATTCGAATAACTTGGCTTGAGACAATTAGAATGATGAAGTCCCCTTAATTCTTCATAAAGTAGCCAAGTCTCCAATGCCCTCCAACAACACCTATTGATCCAGTTTGAGCTTGTTGGTCCCCAACCAAGTTGGGTCCTAAGAGGTTAGTCACAATAGGCTTGGCTACCCAAATGGTTCTCTTCTTGACACCACTCTGAGTACCAACAACTTTGGCAAACACATTGCCAACCTTATCCTTACCAAGAGAATAGATATCATCAATAATAATTGGGTTGGATAAGTTACCACTAGTGCATGAAGAGGTGAGGTGACCTTTCTCACGACATAAGTAGCAACGTCTACTCTTCACTTTCTTCTCACTTGATTTCTTAACTTGAGAAGTATTAGCTTGAGGATTCTTGGGAAGAGGACGTTCTTCAACTTGTGGTTGAGCATGAGATCGAACTTGTGGCCGCTTCCCTTGTTGCTTGTCACTAATGGCCTTCTTCTTCAATGGGCAAGATCTAACATGATGCCCTTCTACTTTGCACTTGAAGCAAACAATCTTGGCCGAATTCTTGACTTGTTCTTGGCCCTTCTTTTTGTTCATCTTGGACTTATTCTTCTTCTTGGAGTTGAATCCAAGTCCACCTTTGTCATTGGGGGATTTTTGCACACTCAAGATATTGTTGAGTGTGAATTTCCCTTCATGACTCTTTTCCAAGTCTTTCTTCAAAGAAGTGACTTGGGCCTTGAGCTCTTTGATTTCCTCTACATGGTTAGTCTCAACACAAGTACTAGAGGAAGTATAAGCTTCATTGTTAGAGCAACAAGGCAAGGAAAGCAATTCATCACAAGATGTATCAACATTGTGAGTAGATGAATTACAAGGACTAGCACATGGCAACATAGCATTTTGACTAGAAGTAGTGCTAGTATCCACATGAGGCTCACTAGATGTTACCTTAGCAATCATGGCCTCATGAGCTATATTTAGCACATTATGGGATACTAGAAGATCATCATGAGAGCTTGAGAGCTTTTCATGACTTTCTTCCAATTTCCCATAATTGCTAGATAGCAACTCAAGTTGAGCCCGTAGCTCAACATTCTCCTTCAAAATGGATGCTTCACAAGTAATAGAGTTAGTAGCACAAGCATCATCATTAACAACAAGAGGAGAGGACAACTTGGAAAGCTCTTTTAAATAAGAAGCTTCAAGTTGAGCATGAGACTCGGTGAGTTTGATGAGCTCACCCTTAATGACCCTTGAGCCATTTTTGAGGTGCTCAAAATCCTCAAGGAGTCTAGCATGAGCAACCTCAAGCTTAGCATTTTTAGTTTCAAAATCATTGGCCACCATAAGAGCTCTATCACGAGATTCCCTCACTCTAGATAATTCTAGAGCAAAAGTCTCCTCAAGAGATTCCTTGGTGGTTTGTTCAAGTTCAAGAGCTTGAGAGAGGTCCGCAATCTCATTAGCGTAATCACGGTCATGACCTTCCATTTTATCAATGGTGACCTCATGCTCCTCAAGACGAGATTCCAACTCATCAATATATTTCTTGCCCCCAGTGGCAATAGACATGATTTCCATGAAGTTGGAACGAGCAATTTTATTCTTAAGAAGAGCTTTAAAAATCATTTCCCCCTTAATTTTTAAGGAGGCAACATCATCATTCTCTTCATCATCAACATCATCATCACTCTTGCCATCATCAATATCATCACAAGATATATTGGGATTAAAAGTGGGAGATACCTTTGAAGCCTTGGCCATAAGGCAAAATGCAATAGATGATGATTTAGGATCCCTTGAAGCACCATCCAAGACCACATCTTGTTTCATGAAGTGTTGGGTTTCCTCTACATTGTTAGCACAACAACTCGAGGAAATACATGCATTTTCATCATGGCAACAAGATATAGCAAGCATATCATCATGAGATTTAGTCAAGCAATTTCTACATGATATGCAAGGACTATCAACACAAGCATGTGAAACATTTGGAGTGCTCGAAGTGCTAAAGTCCAAAGATGAAGCATTGCAATAAGAAAGTGATGAAGGGTTATCAATAATAAGCCCACTATCATCATTGCAATGAACACCACTACTCACCATGTCATTACCTTGTGGCAAACCACACGTAGGTGAAGTAGAAGAAGTTGAGAACACAACACGGCCGGAGGTGGAGGGAGAACAATCATCCCCACAAAACTTGGACACGCCATATTTATCTTGAAGCTTTGTCCACAAGTCATGAGCATCCCGGAACGGCATGAGTTGAAATATAACTACATGCTCAAAGCATCGAAAAGCACATTAGAAGCTTGAGCATTGAGATAAGAGTTTTTCTCATCCTCTAAAGATAATCTTAGGGGATCCTTTGGAGGAGAAAAACTCATATCTACAATTCGCTCTAAATTTGGGTCCATGACCCTAAAGAGATTAAGCATGCGAATTACCCAAACATCAAAATTTGTGCCATCGAAACTAAGAGTGTCAGAGAATTCTAATCCCCTAGTCGACATCTTTACTCTCTAGGTGGTTAAGCCGAACAAAGAGAGATGAGGCTTTGATACCAATTGAAAGATCATGGATGTCGCCTAGAGGGGGGGGGTGACTAGGCGCTTTAAAATAATTATGGTTTAGGCTTGAAAAAATGCGGAATAAACCTAGCGGTTAATTTGTCAAACACAAAACCTACAACAAATAGGCTCACCTATGTGCACCAACAACTTATACTAAGCAAGATAAACAACTATGTGATAGCAAGATATATGACAAGAAACAATATGGCTATCACAAAGTAAAGTGCATAAGCAAAGGGCTCGGGTAAGAGATAACCGAGGCACGCAGAGATGACGATGTATCCCGAAGTTCACACCATTGCGGATGCTAATCTCCGTTTGGAATAGTGTGGAGGCACAATGCTCCCCAAGAAGCCACTATGGCCACCGTAATCTCCTCACGCCCTCGCACAATGCAAGATGTCGTGATTCCACTAAGGGACCCTTGAGGGCGGTCATCGAACCCGTACAAATGGCAACCCTTGGGGGCGGTCACCGAACCCGTACACTTTGGCAACCCTTGGGGGCGGTCACCGGTACCCATCAAATTGCTCGGGGCGATCTCCACAACCTAATTAGAGACCCCGACGCTTGCCCGGAGCTTTACACCATAATGATTGAGCTCCGAACACCACCAACCATCTAGGGCGCCCAAACACCCAAGAGAAAAAAGCTCAAAGGTACCTGATACGTCTCCAACGTATCTATAATTTTTGATTGCTCCATGCTATATTATCTACTGTTTTGGACTATATTAGGCTTTATTTCCTACTTTTATATTATTTTTGGGACTAACCTATTAACCGGAGGCCCAGCCCAGAATTGTTGTTTTTTTGCCTATTTCAGTGTTTCGAAGAAACGGAATATCAAACGGAGTCCAAACGGAATGAAACCTTCGGGAACGTGATTTTCTCACTGAACGTGATCTAGGAGACTTGGACCCTACGCCAAGGCATCAGAGAGGCGGTCACGAGGGTGGGGGCGCCCCCCTAGGGCGTGCCCCCTGCCTCGTGGGCCCCTCGGAGCTCCACCGACGTACTCCTTCCTCCTATATATACCTACGTACCCCCAAACGATCAGAACAGGAGTCAAAAACCTAATTCCACCGCTGCAACTTTCTGTATCCATGAGATCCCATCTTGGGGCCTGTTCCGGAGCTCCGCCGGAGAGGGCTGTCATCACGGAGGGCTTCTACATCATCATAGCCTCTTCGATGAAGTGTGAGTAGTTTACCTCAGACCTTCAGGTCCATAGTTAGTAGCTAGATGGATTCTTCTCTCTTTTTGGATCTCAATACAAAGTTCTCCCCCTCTCTTGTGGAGATCTATTCGATGTAATCTTCTTTTTGCGGTGTGTTTGTTGAGACCGATGAATTATGGGTTTATGATCAAGTCTATCTATGAATAATATTTGAATCTTCTCTGAATTCTTTTATGTATGATTGGTTATCTTTGCAAGTCTCTTCGAATTATCCGTTTGGTTTGGCCAACTAGATTGGTAGTTCTTGCCATGGGAGAAGTGCTTAGCTTTGGGTTCGATCTTGCGGTGTCCTTTCCCAGTGACAGAAGGGGCAGCAAGGCACGTATTGCATCATTGCCATCGAGGATAACAAGATGGGGTTTATTTCATATTGCATGAATTTATCTCTCTACATCATGTCATTTTGCTTAAGGCGTTACTCTATTTTTAACTTAATACTCTAGATGCATGCTGGATAGCGGTCGATGAGTGGAGTAATAGTAGTAGATGCAAAATCGTTTTGGTCTACTTGTCACGGACGTGATGCCTATATACATGATCATGCCTAGATATTCTCATAACTATGATCAATTCTGTCAATTGCTCAACAGTAATTTGTTCACCCACCGTAGAATACTTATGCTCTTGAGAGAAGCCACTAGTGAAACCTATGGCCCCCGGATCTATTCTCATCATATCAATCTCCATCACTTTAATCTTGCTTTGCTTTTTTACTTTGCATCTCTATACCAAAAATACCAAAAATATTATATCTATCAGATCTCACTCTCGTAAGTGACCGTAAAGGGATTGACAACCCCTAATCGCGTTGGTTGCGAGTAGCTATCGTTTTGTGCAGGTACGAGGGACTTGAGCGTGGCCTCCTACTGGATTGATACCTAGGTTCTCAAAAACTGAGGGAAATACTTACGCTATTTTGCTGCATCATCCCTTCCTCTTCGGGGAAAACCAACGCAAGCTCAAGAGGTAGCAGTACCAAGCACCCAAGAGTAATAAGCTTCTCAACTTGTAACTTCCACGTATCACGTGGAGAACTCAAACCGATGCACCAAATGCAATGGCAAGGGCACACGGTGTGCCCAAGTCCTTCTCTCTCAAATCCCACCGAAACAACTAATGCTAGGGAGGAAAATGAGAGGAAGAACAAGAAGGAGAACACCAAGAACTCCAAGATCTAGATCCAAGGGGTTCCCCTCACCTAGAGGAGAAAGTGATTGGTGGAAATGTGGATCTAGATCTCCTCTCTTTTTTCCCTCAAAAACTAGCAAGAATCCATGGAGGGATTAAGAGTTAGCAAGCTCGAAGAAGGTCAACAATGGGGTAAGAACATGAGCTCAAAGGATAAGGTTCATTGGGGAAGAAGACCCCCTTTTATAGGTGGGGAAAAATCCAACCGTTATGCTCATAGCCCGCACCGAGCGGTACTACCGCTCCAAGGAGCGGTAGTAGCCCTATGAAACACAACAGCGAGGAGGCAAAAAAGCTAGAAGAACCGTCGGAGCGGTAGTACCGCTTGACCTCACGATACTACCGCTAGGGGTAGCGATACTACTGCTAAGGGTAGCGGTACTACTGCTTGTGAGCGGTACTAAAAAATTACATCCGTACCTACCACCGCTGGACTTGTGACAAGTTTTTGGCCCCGAGTGGAAGTAGCCACGGAAGTAGCCACGGTAGTACTGCTCCAAGTGGTAGTACCTCTCCCAAGAGTGGTAGTAAAAAATTACATCCGCTCCTGTCCGCGGTAGTACCGCTGCAGCCTTTTCCGAACACCAAAACTAACACAACTTCTGCAAACGGGCTCCGAATTCGACGAAACCAAGTTTGTTGGAAATCTAGCGACAAGGGCTAACACAATCTTGATAGAAATACCAATAGGAAGCAAATGAGAAAATGACTAAAAGAAAATGGTGAGAACCCTTCCTCAGAAAAGACCGGTAAAACCTCCAACACCGAAAACATCATAGAAGACGCATGCAAACTCCGTTTTCGATGAACTCAAGCTTGTCATCAAGATGACCATAAGCTCTAAGACTCACAAAGAGAACCAAACAAGAACCAAGAAACATGATGCAAGGATGCAATGGTTTGAGCTCTCGACGAACGATACGATCAAGCTACTCACTTGAGAGCCTCCCTTGATAGTACGGCTATCGATCCTATAACCCGATCTCCCAACTACCACCATGAGACCGATAAAATAGAAAACCTATCAAGGTCAAACCTTTTCCTTGCACATGATCCACTTGAGCTAGATGATGACAATCTTGTCCTCCTCAAGATGGACCACCTTTCTTGATTGCGTTGGGTCGATGGAGACTAGATGATTGCTCCCCCATACTCCACTATGGGTGCGCCACTCTTCGGCACATCTTCACAAGTCCATTGACACCACAATGGATGGCAAGCTTCAAGCACTTGATCTCTTCGTGATTCTCCACTTGAACTTGCACACGACAATCTTGATGACGATCACCACTTGATGTCATCCTTCCCATGGGTTGTATGATATCATCCTCTTGACGCAAGCCCATGGACACGTACCTAACCCCACATAGACTCTCACATAGACCATGGGTTAGTACACAAACTGCAATGGACAATGCTTACCATACCATGGGATCACTTGATCCCTCTCGGTACATCTTCTACTCTTTGTGAGTTGATCAACTTGATTCACTCTTGACTTAGTCTTGATCAACCTTGAATCTTTCCAACTCTCTTCGTTTGGATGATGTCTTGAAGGTAAACATGAATGATCACACAATCTTCTTCTTCAAGACATGCTTGCAATAAGCTCAACACTCACATGACCAATCTTTGGATAATTCCTTAATAGCACCTTGGTCAACCCATAAACTCCTTGAAACCAACACACGGACTTCAAGAAATGCCTATGGAAAAAATCCTTCAAATATAACTCAATGCAACCATTAGTCCATAGAGAATGTCATCAATTACCAAAACCACACATGGGGGCACCGCATGTCCTTTCACAACTTTTTCCGCCGCCGCAAGCGTCTGTTTTTCCGCGATCCCATCTGGAGGCCTTCGCCGGTACTCTGCCAGAGTGGGAATTCATCATGGAGGGATTCTACATCAACTTTGCTGCATCTCCGACGATGTGTGAGTAGTTACCATAGGACCTATGGGTCCATAGTGATTAGCTAGATGGCTATCTCTCTCACTTTGATCTTCAATACAATATTCTCCTCAGAGTTCTATTCGATGTGATCTTCTCTTGCAATGCGTTTGTTGGGATCCGATGAATTGTGGGTTTATGATCAGATTATTCATAGAAAGTAATTGATTCTTTTTGGAAATTTTATTATGTGTCCTTGTTATAGCTATGTAATGCTTATGAGTAGATCTTCAGTGGAAGTGGTGCATAGTAGTAGGTTCAATCTTCGGTGTCCTCACTCTGTGACAAGAGCAGTAGCAAGGCACATATTTGTATTGTTGGTACTAAGGAGAAAACAACGGGGTTTAATCATATTGCTTGGTTTCACTAAAAAAAACACTTCCGTGATGATACGTCTTTGTCGTAGTAGGTCATGTTTTCTGTCATGCATATACATCTATGGCGATTTTATGACAGCATTAAGATAGTCATACCTGTGCTGTAGTAGAAGCGTTCCATGACAACACTAAAATTATCATCACGTAAGTGTTCACTTCCATGATGATAAATGTCGCTCATGGAAGTGTTCTCATCAAGGGTAACCGACGGGTGTTTTTATCAAATGTCGCTTACATTCAGCTCCTAAGGGTCTTGAGACAATTTCTACTGTTAATTGCTCTATATCAGTTTAGACATCCCTAAGAATAAGATGTTGAAGATAACTGAATTCAAAAGAAATGTCTCGGACATGGAATAATTTAGTTTCCTACATCTCTCAATTTCCGAGCTAAACAAGTCATATGATTTTGCTTGAACATTTCAGATTTATGATTTATGTAAAAATTATGAACTATAAATAATGTCTTGGGGACTATAAATAATGCCGCTAGAACATTAATGACAATAACATTGTCGCAAATGATAATCCAATCATCTCGCGTACTGTATTTTGCATCTGCAGGACCTAGCTAAATCAACCTTCTTAATAACCTTGTCCTGAACACCAAACCTCACTCAATTACGTTAGTGTGAAACATCCAATTGTCCAACAGATAAAAAAGCTACATACATCCTTTAGTCCTTATACCAATCAGCATCGAGCAAACACTACCATTCATACATACAGACCTAAAATCAAAACAAAGTCTGAGAACAGAGAACAATCGTTCATGCAAAAATCGAAATTTTGGTTTAGGAAGCGGGCGAGCTGCTTATCCATGTGCTCTCTCCAACTCTCCCATGATAACCAGTCCCAACAACAACAAAAGCAATCAAGCAACTATCACATGGTACATACAACAAGCAAAAAAGGAGTGCTTACTTGGATTAATTAATGGCAAGGTTATGCAGACAAAAGTGGCGATTATTGTGCCCCATAGTTGCTGGAATCCAGATCGGAAATGAGATCTTCGGGCAGAGAAAGGCACTCCAGGCAGTTACCGTTGGCTACTCAGTGGTATGGCGACCAATGCGACATGCTGCCACCGGCCGGACACGGGGAGGTGCGTACTCGGCAACAAGAGCCCGGTGCCGTCGGCTTCTTTGAGAGGATGGAGGACTGGCGGCTTCTTTGAGAAGATGGAAGTGGCCGGACAGCGGGAGGCGACCGACGACGCTGACCATGGAGACGGGATCCGGCGTCGGCGGTTGACAGGTGCAAGTGAGTCGGCGAGGTGAGACAGCATGGGGGGGGGGGATTCAGGAGGCAGCCGGAGGCGAGGATAGGGCGTCGTTCGAGGGATGGTAGCGAGGGTGTCGTGCTGGTGCGAGCGAGATGGTGCAGTGGTCGCGTGCGAGACGAAGGGTGGTGGCCAAGGGACAAACTTGGACTCTTCGGCCTCATCGCCCTCGCATAGCCTCTCAGTACTCGGGGTCGCGCTCGTCGTTGACGTTGGCAGAGGTGGCTCCATGTGCAAGATGGCCATGGCACCGACAACGATGTGGCAAGCTCCGCCGCGGGATAAGCGAGATAGACACTGACCAACGCCGACATGTGCGAGCGGGGCAGCAGGTGTCGCGCTGGCGGGGTGCGGGGAGGGGTCAAAGACTATGACGGAGGATCAGCGGCCGGGAGGCTGCGGGCCTGTTGGTGTTGCAGGGATGCGGAACCGCTGGAGAATGGGAGAAGGTATTGCGTGGTCTGGCAGTAGACATGGAGGATGGGAGGCGCCGTGAAGTCTGGAGAGGAATGCGTGCGACGCTCCTTTTACGAAGTGCGTCGCGTCATGTGCAATCAAATCAGACCACGATCACGTCCTATTAATCTAGGATATTTTCCCTACAAAAACACGGTAGGTTGAATGGCGTTTTTTTGGATGGATAGGAACAAACGAGACAAATTGTCACCGCATACTTTATTTAATTATTAGGAAAGTACGGATCGTTGCATTAGGAAATTTGATATTAAAAATTAATTACCAGAAAACTGGATTTTATTGTTTGGTAACGTGCTATTGGTTCCTACTGATTCGTAACGTGGCTAGTTAGGAAAGAAGAAAAGGTTAGAAAAGTTTTTATTGGTAATGTGCTATCGGTTCCTGCCCGTTTATAAGGTATCTAGTTAGAAAACTTTAAAAAAGTCAGGAAAGTTTTTATTGTAAGGGTAAAAAAATCAATGTGAGGAGATATGATGATGGGATGTGAGACGAAGATAAACCAGACGAAAATAAATCATGATACTATTCAACCAACTGAAACATTAAGAGCGAATCAACTTATGGTTGAGTTGGTTAGATGGATAGTGGTATCCCCAACCCACCAGGGTTCAAATCCTGGTGCTCGCATTATTCCTGGATTTATTTCAGGATTTCCGGCGATGCGCTTTCAGTGGAAGGAGACGTTCCCGTCAACGACGAGGCGCCTACGGTGGCTTCGTAAATCTCAAGATGATATGCCGGCTCAGTCTCTCGGAGGTGCTCATAGGGGTTAGGGTGTGCGTGTGTGCGTTCATAGGGATGAGTATATGCGCGTGTATATGAGCGCTTGTGTCTGTACTGATGCTAAAAAAAAACTGAAACATATAAGAGAGGAGATATATAAAGTTAAAAAAAAAGCAAACGGTCGCAGGGCAATTACGCCCGAGGCCCCAGTGGGGAGCATTTCTACACGAATCCAGACAAAAGCCTCGCAAAACGAAATTACCCCCCCTTTGCTCCCGGACAAATTGCAGAAACACCCTCTCCGTTTTGTCGCGGCGGCGACGGCGACAACGCAGATCTCCTCTCGTCCCAAGGCTCCGGCGATCTCTCTGGCTGTGTGAGCGGGAGAGATGGAGCTGTGGAGCAAGCTGAGGAGCCTCGACGCTTACCCCAAGGTGAACGAGGACTTCTACAGCCGCACCCTCTCCGGCGGACTCATCACCATCGTCTCCTCCCTCGCTATCCTCCTCCTCTTCTTCTCAGAGATCCGTACGTACCATCCCCTCTCTCCCGCATCGCCGTCCCAGATCCCTTTTAATTTCGTTTACTCTGTCACCGACATAGTTCGATCACGCCGTCCCGTCCCCGATGGCTTTGCTTGCCTTCCGATAATTACATGCGTTTCGGTGCGAAAATCGAGCATGTTTGATGCGGTTGAGACGTATGCTTGTTGGCCATGTTGTTGGTTTGAATTGAGAAATTAAAATAGTGGATGAAAAAATCGCAATTCTATTACTATCATGGTAGATGCATTTGGACTAGACTAGTTCTACCAGTGGTGCTGTTTGTTCTATTTTGATGCTATGTATGAGTTGATGACATCAGAGTCCCGGGATGGTGTGTGCGTGCACATTTGTGTGTGGATGTGCTGATGTGGTTAATCTTGCATCCATTAGATTGGCTATGCTGCTACCATGGTGAAGTTCTTTTCTTTGTTTAGTTAACATATAAGCTACCATCGTGGGACGGAGGGAGTACTAGAAATGGAGTTCCATTACTTATTTGATATACTTTGATGTAACCAATTGGAGTTGAATTAGATTGGGGGCACCTATAATTTTGTTCTCACTACAGGTTTCAGGATTTTTAGGATCAATATAAGGTGCAGCGATGCAGTGTCTTACCATCTTACTATGCTCATAAATTAATTTGGCACGCTAAAACTGTAAAGGGGGATGGTCTTGTTACATGTTGCAACTATATTTTCCTGAAATGCGGTGCTTCCCTTTGGTCACATTATGCATTAACTTATTGCTGTGTTAACTTATATGCAGGGTTGTATCTATATGCTGCTACAGAGAGTAAGCTCACAGTTGATACCTCAAGAGGGGAAAGGTTACATATCAATGTTAGTGCAGATGCTCATTCTGTCATTCCAAACTTTCCATTTGCCTGGTACTTCTAGCGAGTTTCGTCTATTTCTTTGGTGTTTAATGTTGGTCCTTCCATGCTTGTTAGACGTTTTGAAAGCATGTAACTAAGATCTTATTATACTCAATTGCGCATTTTTATCAGTTTGGCTTCATTTTTTGTATATTCTAAAACTCTATTTACCTTCCGTTCTGACAATGTCTGGAACTGATTTGCTTGTTAGACTTAGACAGCCTTCATTTTCTAGTCCAGACCTCCACAGGTTGGGAAATAATGAGCTTGATATTCTTAGATGTTGTATGGGCGATCTGTCATAAGAACCTTAAATAACTAGTGATAGCCAGCTAGCTGAAAATATTTGCCAAGCCGTCAAAGCCCAGACCATATATGCCATTCCTGGTGAGACACTTTCCATTCTTTTCACATTGCTAATAAACATGTTTGTTTTTGCAGTTTGATGTTACATTCCCCGCTCTTCCCTGTTCTCTTGTTGCTATTGATACTATGGATGTCAGTGGAGAGCAACATTATGATATAGTATGTGATACACTTTTCAACAGTTTCCCTCTTTTCTATTTTTATCATCATGTAAAATGTTTGCCGAGCTCTACTGCATATATCTGTTATCTTGTTTGAGATGCTGAATGACTACTTTGCAGAGACATGACATAATGAAGAAAAGAATTGATCATCTTGGTAATGTAATTGAATCGAGAAAAGATGGAGTTGGTTCCCCTAAGGTACGTTTTCCCAAACTGAAGTAGTGTGTTATTGAAACTATTGTATTTTTATCTAACAATTTATGATAACTTGAACTGCTTGTGTGTTTTAGCATGGCTAATTCAAGATCCATTGCAATTGATCAATCATAGTATAATCAGATCTTGAATTTGTGAATCTTTTTCTTTACTCTCAAGATAGCCGATACTATCGCTGATGAGTTTTGCCTCCATGGATTTTGAATGCTTGTATTGTAAGCTCGCTAGCTGCCTTGCAGTTGATAGTGACTGTTCATGTTATGCCTTTTGAGAACCACCTAGGGTTGAAATATAAAGTATTACTGTATTACTCCCTTTGTTTGTGCTTATAATGCATATTTTTTCAAGTACGGGGACCAACAAGTAGGCCACGCAACTGAAACAATATTTGAAGGACCATGCTATTCATGGTGTTATTATGGTTGTTTACTCATTGATGTTAAAGGAGGAGGGAATATGATTAAATAAAAGAAAACAAAATCTTAAATTTGCATGCATGTTATAGTATTTGTTAATAGCAAACCACAAGAATAGGCCGTATATTTGAAACACAGGGAGTAACTCTTCATGTTATATATTGGAAACCACAACACAGAACCAACCTGTGGTTGGATGGTTAGGAGGTTTGACGCTTTGTCAATCTCAAGACCCGCCGGCTCAGTCTTTCAGAGGTTTTCATAGGGGTAGGGTGTGCATGTGTGCGTTCATAGGGGTGAGTGTATGTACATATTTGTGAGCGTGCGTCTGTACTGTGATTCTCAAAAAAAAAAAAAACACAATTGAGAAACCAATTACAATTCGTGCATATTCAGAGCATGGTGGCCTGGTGGGTGGTGCCTTGAAGTGACTGATATGTTTTTCCTATTAAAGATTAAATATATGTGCACAACATATGCATGTAATGGGGTATCATTCTTCCTTGACTTTGAGCTAACTTCTGGATCCTCTTCTAGATTGAAAGACCATTGCAGAATCATGGTGGAAGGCTTGACCACAATGAGGTTTACTGTGGGTCTTGTTATGGTTCCGAAGAGGTAGGTATCTCTAGTGCAATGATATCATGTGTTTATGTCAATCTTATGACCCTGACCATATACTTAAGCTTATTACTGCAATAATTTCATTTAGATTGAAAATATCATTAATATTGCACTTACAATTATACCAGTCAGATGACCAGTGTTGTAACTCCTGTGAAGAAGTTCGTGATTCCTATCGGAAGAAAGGTTGGGCACTCACTAACGTAGAATCAATTGATCAGGTATTGGACATTCATGTTCCTCCACTTCTATTTGATAGCATAATCTTGTTCCTGTACATTGTTCTTAGCAAATACTATCTCTGTAGTTCCCCATAGTGACATGTGATGTATTCCTTGGGTCCTCTGTCTGTTTATCTACTAAAAAGGAAGTTATTAAAGCAATAGCTTACAACAGTTAATTATAAACTCAGCAAACCACATGTGGTAGAGCACAAGCTGACTAATTTGTACCTGCGACATACGTTAAGTCATGTATCTTCATACTTAACAGATTCATCCTGATGTTGTCATATGCTAGTAGTAACTTGGTCTTCATCTAGTGATATGCTAGTAAGCATTCCCATTGGCTATGAAGTGTGCGTTCATCAAAAGAAGAATTTTATAATACAACTGTTTTTGTGTTATTGTTAGGTAAATATCACACTTCTCATTAGCTTCTATTTAGAACACATTGATTAATTTTTTGAAAGTCACATGAATATATAAATCCCTTTAGCTTATTATTGCATTCTGTTCCGTTCTTTTATGAAGTTAGTTTACTGTCGCTGCTGTCTGCCACTGATCAGTGTGGACTGCCTTTTGGTATTTTGCTTATTGTTATTTTCCTTTCTTTACACGCTCTTCAGTGCAAGAGAGAGGGCTTCGTTCAAAGGTTAAAAGACGAACAAGGCGAAGGTTGCAACATTCATGGGTTTGTAGATGTCAATAAAGTTGCTGGAAATTTTCACTTTGCCCCAGGAAAAAGCTTGGACCATGCATTCAACTTCCTTCAAGATATGTTGAACTTCCAGCCAGAAAATTACAATGCAAGTAGAATTATTTCCTTCTATTTACAGTCCAATTATTGTATTGAACGTAAACATGGACCTTTAATGGCCGACTACCCCCTTTCCCTGAAACAGATAAGCCACAAGATAAACAAACTGTCCTTTGGGAAAGAGTTTCCTGGTGTTATCAATCCTCTTGATGGGTACGATTCTGTGCTTACTGATCAGTTTCTCAATTCATGAAGCCGAACAACTTTTTTTTGTCTCTCTTTGGTTCACAATTTTCCATGTCCCTGATTCTCTCGAGTATTTCAGTGTAGAGTGGAAACAGGAGCAGACAACTGGATTAACAGGGATGTACCAGTATTTTGTGAAGGTAAGATGTTAGACACTGATCAAGCTATCATATTCCTCAATTGGTCTGCACACGCCTCCCAAACGGGGAGCTGGGTTAACGGAACAGAGTCTTACAAATTAGAAAATAAAAGGGGAAAACCCAGTTCAGTACAACTAGTCGATTGTTCTGTTCACTATTACGCTGCTATGTTTATGAAGAGATGCCGACCTTCTGCGTCAGTTTGCTAATCATCTCTTTTTTATACAGGTTGTTCCTACTATCTATACAGATATTAGGGGGCGAAAGATTCACTCAAATCAGGTAAACATCATGGTTTTTTTAATGTTTACTTTTTATTACCAAGCCAAAGTTTCTGGCCAATACTTAACTTCCATGTGCAGTTTTCTGTGACGGAGCACTTCAGAGAAGCAATTGGCCTCCCGAGGCCCCCGCCCGGTGTATATTTCTTCTACGAATTTTCACCAATTCAGGTTAGGAAAGGACCTCTTTTTATTTTATGTTGCTACTGTTGAAGCTTGAACTGCACTTAAGGAGAGTTCATCTACTGATAGTCTGCAACTTTGTATAGAAACAAAGCTTGTCCGCCCCCCCAAAAAGAGACCTATATCATGACTATATATATGGTGCTGTATGCTCGAAAAGAAGCATACACTACTGCATTTAATCCATTAGGTTCGTTTGTTTCTTATCATGAGGTGGCACTTTGACAGGTTGATTTTACTGAAGAGAACACATCGCTTCTTCACTTCCTGACAAACATATGTGCCATTGTTGGAGGTGTGTGATACACTTGTAACCATACGTTGGTGCTTTCCTTCCAAAATATATCCGCATGACAGAGGTGATAGAAATTTCTAACCCATGGTTGATCTTCACTCTGGTGGCAGGCATATTCACCGTGGCAGGCATCATAGATTCTTTTGTGTACCATGGTCATCGTGCGATCAAGAAGAAGATGGAGATCGGAAAGCTGGGGTAAATCCAAGTTGAGCAGCATCTAGGCAGGCAGGCAGCCAGTAGGACGGTAGCCAGAAGCTGAGCTGCCCTGGAAAGGCGAGCAGAGAGCTCAGGAGGAATTTTGGTCAATATTATATTATTGTAATACAGTTCCTAGTTGGTCGACTTTTGCTAATTATTTGATCCCAGAACATAGAGGTTTCTTGTTTCTTTCTTGTGTAAGCAGTCGGATCGCAGTGTTTGTGTTATAGGTCATCAAAGTCTTGTGTAACAACATTTTACATACTCAAAACCCTCAACTCAACGTTGCTGAAAACTCCATTTTGATCTGTTCCGCCGTATGTCATGGTACGATATAGGAGTAGTAGATGATAGATTGGCAATACTATTACTTGTGTCAGGCCGCCGCCTTATGAAAACTTGACCAAATACAGTACATTTGCCGGTATATTTGGTGGCGGCTTGCGTGAAACGTGCGAAAATAGGCGCGAGTGTCGTGTGGTGCGCGCGCAGTGGGCTTGTGGATTCGTCGCCTTCCCCCGGCGCGGCGGTGCCATCACCGCGGAGAAGGACGTATCATGGGATCCCCAATCCCAATCCCAATCCCAATCCCACGCACGGTCATCGCCGGCAGGGAAAGCCCCCCATCACATCATCATCCTTGCCTTTTTCCTTGTCAGATGAAGAGGATCATCAAAAGAAAGAAAGAGAGCAGAAAGCGGGAGGAGACGAATGGAACAAGGGAGGGACACGGAGGCGGAGGGGAACAAGCAGGCGGGCATCGGGCTTAATTGCGTGAGAGCGATCGGAGTGGGGGAATGTGCTCATGTTCCTGGCCGCCAAAGGCCCGGACAGGAGGAATATATATCACCAAAGTTGGATCCATCCATCCATCAAATGATGCGATGCCATGCGAGAGTGATCGCTCTGTCGGAGCAACTGCTGTGCTCTCTCTCCCTCCCTCCGACTCCGACGACGCAGCCCAGTGTAGCGTGGGTGGAGTGTCCCGGTCGGATCAATCAATCAATGGTGGAGTGGCAAAAGGATGATGTCTCCGGGCACGATGCCACTCTACTCTACTCCTGCTACTACTACTTTGTAAGCTCATTACGACTGTTGAGTGTTGGATTCA
Source organism: Triticum aestivum (assembly GCF_018294505.1). NCBI lineage: Eukaryota > Viridiplantae > Streptophyta > Magnoliopsida > Poales > Poaceae > Triticum > Triticum aestivum. Next base: position 164,337,837 of record NC_057803.1, on the reverse strand, counting down.
GTTTCTATTTCAGTTTCAATGCTAGGAACAAGCACTCCGTGGAGCAAAAAAGTGCTCCTAGTATATACATTACTCAATGGGAAAAGCGTATGTACGTAGTATCATCGACCATCGTATAAACGATGCGCCCTCAGGACGCGAGCGTGGCACCAAATGTAGCAGTACTGCGTACGAAATTGGCCCCCTGTCACCATCTCTTCCGCTCCACGCCTTCTTCGAAAAAAACAACAACTATCTATTCCAATTTAAGAGCATCGGAGCACATTAAACGCGCACAGTTTTAAAACCACCATTGCGATGTGATACGTCGACGATATGGGCGGGCGTGAAATATAAATAATAATTTAATTATTCCCGTCTGAAGATCCTCAAGTGTGTGTGTGTGTGTGTCCCTCTCCGACTGTGATTGTTTGCTCCAGACGAGACGGCTGGAGTTAGGGTTAGCTCACTCATCCATTCATTCATTAATCTACAGGGAAACAGCTCCTTTCCACCGCTTCGCTTCAGGACAACAGCTGTTGTTTAAATACCACCGGTGGTGGTACGAGAGATGGATTGATTTATTAGGTGATGATGCTGTTGCTTTACAAGCTTACATATAAAAACTCAATATGGTCGAGCAGGCCCGGGAATTGCCATTGTGGCCCATGTTCCTGTCCCCGTTCCTTAGTGGACATATATTCTCTGCCACTGCTACTAGAGTTCCTTCAGCGAATAGACAAGCTGTGATCACGACAGGTTCAGACGCAACCAGTAGTAGTAGTATGATTTATCCTTCTGCTTCTTTAAACTTGTATGCAATATGTGTAGCATATATCTATCTAGTTTCGTGCCGCTAGTTTGAAAGGGAGAGCTATGTTGGTGGATGAAAAATATAGACACCATATGTTATTCTTTTCATCATTAGTATAATAAAGCCGATGAAGTAGCCTTTCTGGATAGCCGAATACATTCTCTCTTTTCTTCTTCTTCTTCTTCTTCTTCCAGCGGCAAGACAAGAGAAGGCCAGCGACGCCACGCTGGAGGCTAATAGTTTTTGAAGATACGGATTAGAGACTAACCGCAATGTACTAGTACTAGTAGTAGTTTATTAGCCCATGTGGCGAGCGGGACTAATATTCCCTCGTCCTGCACACCACACCACCAATGCAAATGCATATGCGGCCGTTGGTTTAATTAGCCACGGGAAATGAGATGAAGGTTGACCTGGCTGGATGTGGTTTCAGGCCTCAACATGTCTGTCCGTCTGGATAATGCTCACATGCATGCATGGCGAGAACGATCCGGGTGTCTATCCATCCATCCTTGAGAATTTGAGATAGATGGCTTGCTGAGTGCTTGTTGCTCAAGACAGTTGAGACGATGCATGGTCTTAATGTTGGTGATTTTAGCTGATGATGATGGGTGTGCTGTTAAGTGTTAAGTAGCATTCATGCCCATCATGATTCTGGCACTGTTTGCTGTGCCTGTGCCGGCTCATTGCTCCAGTTTCTGTCATTACCCATTAGATTAGATGGAGTCCATCAGGGATCACACACATCAGTGGCCATAACCCATTACACAGACAGACAGACAGACGGAGAAGAACATGAGCAAAGCGATTGGCCTTTAACCCAACCACCGTCCAAAAGCCCTAGAATGTTTCCTTTTCATCCATTTCATTTCATTTTAGTACACTTGTGCAAAAACTAATCCTTATTGGAGTAGCAGCAACAGAGCGTACTCTCCCTCGCTTACCTTTTCTTCTTCTTCCTCTAACTTCGCAGCGCACTCCTCCACCAGCTCCTCCACAACAGACAGACCAGATTAATCAATGAAATCCAGGATCACAGCACAGCACAGCACAGCTGCTCCATTACATTACATCAACACAAGAAAATGCGTTTTGTTTTACGCAGTCACTAACCTAACGCCAAAAAATATATATAGTGCTACCAAAATGCATGCTCATCCAACCAACAATCACTAGCACCGGTGGTTGGTAACCAACAGGAACTCATGGATAGCCCAAGGAATCAAACAGCTGGAAAACATGCTATGTCTAGCCTAACCCCCTCTGTAATCGCGACACACACATGTCATCCACAGCAGCTCACAATGCAAACCCAGCAAAGCATGCCATTATCTCCATCCTTACACAGTTTTGGTGCCTTCCTCCTCCCACAAGTCAAGGATGATTATCACATAATAATAAAGATCAAGGCATCTCATCTGCCTCCCACACAGCAAGCATTTTGACAATGTCCATCTCGTCCAATTCCGGGTCAATAATGCGTGCGTGGATTACATTACTACTAGTACAACACAAAGAAAAAGTAGTAGTAGCATATGCACTCCGGAATAGATTTGCCTAGTCTGGCACAAGAATGTGCAGTGCAGATCAAGTAAGTAAGCCGATCCGAATTGCTGTATGGATGGATATTGTGTGCATCGCGGAAAGCTTATCCCCAACACTAAGTAACTCTCATCTCAGTCCGGCTAGGAACAAGGGTTAGAGAGTGCAAGAGAGAAGCAATAGGATTACCATTCTTGACAATTGGATTAGGATAGGAGCAAATGCAAATTCAGGGCCGCACCAACGTGGGAGCTTATCCTGAAGCACCAGTGGTTTAGTTTCCTGGTCACAAACTCACACTACCTCGGTTTAGATATGCAGTCTCCTCCTTTTCATGTTGATGAGGAAAGCTCAACTTCTTATTCACTACTGTAGTATAAATTGCAGACAATTTTATATTGAGAACAATGATATAGTAAGTACTATGTGGTAATGTCGTATCACTTCATTTCATTCATCCATTAATCGATCACATCACATCACCGCAACGAAATGATGCTAAGGCAGTAGCGAAGAAATGAGATACTACGTAGTATGAGACATGATCGCTGCTGTTACAAACAACAAGTAACACCTCGGTGTGCCTGCCTGCCTGCCTGCCACTGAGCAGAGCTGAAGCCAACAGAGCAGAGCAATCTATCCGGTGGCCATCGCCATCGCCATCGCCATCGCCATCGCGCAAGGATTAGAATCCGTTCATCTCTAGCAGGTAGGTGCGGCGCTTGCTGAGCATCGCCACGGCCTCCCTGAAGGGCCCGTCGAAGGCGCCGGCCACGAACTCGTCCAGCTCCTTGCGCCCACCGCCGATGCCGCCGGCCTCGCCCACGGGCTTGATCACCACCAGCGTCGCGCCCTGGATCCTCGTCCCGTCTGACAGCTCCAGCATGGGCGCGTATCGGAGCTTCATGTTGCAGGCCGGCACCTGCGTGCGGTTGGCGGCGGCGGCGGCGGCGGCGAGCGGCTTGTCGGTGAACTCCTTGAGCTGCGGGCGCTCCATGCACAGCGTGCCCTGGCCGTGCGCGTCCGTCAGCTCCACGCGCTCCAGGGTGGGGTGCTCCTTGACGATCTCGCGGAGGAGGTAGTGCCTGGTGGCCGCAGCGATGAGCGAGCTGATGGTCCACACCACGCGCAGCTTCAGCCCGCCGTTGGTGTAGAAGGACTCGGGTATGCTCCCATTGTCGTCGTCCCCCTGCGAGGCGTCGTGCTCGTCCGGGGCCCCGGAGGCGGAGGCGGAGGCGGAGGGCGGGTGCGAGGCGTGCTCCAGCCTTGTCCCGCCCAGGATGACGCAGCTCTGGAGCGTGGTGCCGAAGACGGCCTTCCACCTGAGGAGGACGCCGTCGTCGGTGCCGACGTCGGAGACTGGGAGCTCCATGCGGAGGTTGCGGATGCTGCTGAAGTTCTTGAGCACCTGCGCGGGCGAGTGGTGCGGCGCGTGCTTGGCGGCCGCGTGGCCGGCGGGCCTGGCCCCGGCGTCGCAGTGTCCGCCGAAGGGCTTGAGCACGGCGAGGAGCACGGTCTTGAGGAGGCCGGAGAGGACGCCGCGCTGGCGCGGGAGGGCGAGCGCGTCGTCGGCGTCGGCGGCGGCGATGACGCGGTCGATGCGGAGGCAGGCGTCGTCGACGAGCGGGACGAGCGCGTTGAAGCGGCGCGAGACGGCGGAGCAGCGGCCGAGCGAGCGCGCGTCGGCGAGCTTGTTGAAGATGAGGAGCACCAGCGAGTCCGGCACGCTGTCGAAGTGGTCCTCCCCCTGCAGCTGCGCCAGGAGCAGGTCCTCGGCGAACACCCGGTGCCTGGACTGCATTCTGGCTTCAGCTGTGGCGCGCGCGCGAGAGAGACAGCGGCAGCAGCAGGAGGAGGAGGTGGAGTTGGTGAGGTTCCGGTTGGAGGAGGATGAAGAGGGTGGTGGTGATGGTGAGTAATGGATGGCGAGGGGGAGAGAGTTATAAAGGCGCGCGAGCGAGACCTCTCCTCTTGTTTAACTCCATGACTCGCTGTCGGGCACCACCCTAATCCTAATCATACCGTTAAGAGAGAGGGAGGGAGAGAGCAGGACGACCATTTTTCTTCTTCTTTTCTTTACCTCCCCTTGTTTCTTCTTCCTCCCTGTGCTCCTTACCAGTAGGCAGGCAGTAGCCATTGTTCAGTGCATTTTTTTAAAAAAAAAATCAAACTTCATAAACTTTGATCAAGTTTGTAGAGAAAAACTTATACATCTAGAATATTAAATACATATTCTTACTTCTTAGATACATCAAGAGGACAACCTCTCCTCCCACGTCACACGTGGAAACTCTAAAGTTTGTAATGTTTGACTTTTCAGAAAATCTGCATACGCTACGTTATGGATACACTAGGTGTAATTGCCAGTGACAAAAGAAAGGCATGTAGGTATGGATGGAGTACTAGGACGTACAAAAACGTGCAACTTCATTTTCTCCCAGCACGAAAATGTGCACCCTACCTGTCTAGCACAGTGCTCATTTCCGTTGGGGTTGGGCTAATGAGAGTACCACGTATCCAAGCAAAAAGGCGGGCCTGCTTTTCTCGTGACCGGTTTACCAGGCAGGCGGGAATAAGAATCGGATACGGCTCCGCACGACGCACGCCCACGCACACAGTGTGACTCCACTCCACTGCCTTGCCAATTGCCAATTGCCATAACCCAACTCAACTGCTTCTTTTTACCAACTCAACCAAACACAAGCCTATATAGCTCATCAGAGAGGACGGCGTTGCAGTCCAATGCAAGGAGTAGCACTTATTTTGCACCGTTTCATGCTAGGGTAGGCTGTTAGAGCAACTCCAACGTGTCGACCTAAACCAACACGCAGTTTGTTTGTTTGGGTCGGTGTGTACGGCTTCTTTCGTGTTTGGGTTGACGGTGCTCCCAACGCGCTTATATACTCAAAGTTTTATAACCAAAGTTCACATAATTTAAACAAGTACAACTATTTCATAGTTTCACAATCAAAGTTCACATAATACGAACAAATACAAATATTTCATAGTTTCACAACCAAACAATATTGCATGGCTTACAAGCTAAAATGGTCACAAATACATTTGAAAAAAAAGTTGATACATCTATTGGTTCCCGACGTGAGCCTACATATGCTAAACCAAATCATCTTGTAGTTAAATGTGAGTTTTCCAATCACGTATTTGATGATAAAATTCGGTGAACTGTGCGTGCAAACGTTGTCGCTCCTCCATGCATAGGCACAACATTTTCACCCTGAAATTGAAACCCTTGATCATAGATTTCATCCTCGCTCTCATCCTCTACGATCACGTTGTGCATGATCACACAAGCAGTCATCCTCTCCCATAATTTCTTTGTGCTCCATGTTCTAGCAGGACACCGATCTAGATTGAAAAACACCGAAAGCACGCTCCACATCCTTTCTAGCACTCCCTTGTGCTTGGGCAAATCCCTTCCTCTTCTCTCCTATTGGGTTGGGGATTATCTTCACAAGAGTAGTCCACTAAGTAGAAGCCAACCTTTCCCAGAGCATCCTCCTTATGCTCGAAATAGTTATCGTACGCCACCAACCCTCCCGGATACGGTTGAACAAATGTCTAGCTGTCCGAAAGCGGCACCGGAATAGGTTGTGTTTGAAGAGCGGGCCAGGGGACTGGAAGTAGTCCCGCCAGAGTAGGCAATAACCGCTCTCTCTGTTGTGATTGAACGCCGGAGTATGCCCCATAGTCGAGGCCCGAAACACCGGCCGCTACCTACTAATGTGGTCATGGACGCCCAAACAGCAACCACCATCTCCTCACCGCCGGACGACGAGTCATCTGAATCGCAAATGAAATTGTTGAAAAAGTACTCGTCGCCACTGTCCATTTGTACCTTGCGGAGAAATGTCGAACACCTTGTGGGCATGGTTGAAGAAGCCAGATATATAGCCAGAACCCGTCACAGACCAAGCCGCAAAAACTCGATACACGAATCACCGGACAACACATGACACTATCAGTAAACTGGGCCAACCGGATACGACACCACAATGGCAGTATGAGCCCGACAAGCCACTATTGACACATGGACGTTGGCAGGGTAAACAGTTATTTCAACAAGTGGGAAGACACCGACACAACCGTCACAAGGACGATTCAACGCATAGGATCAACACAGAAAATCATGTCAATACCAGATGGACAATCCCAGTAGCAAGGCTTGATATCAAATCATCAATAGGACAGGATACATCGAAGATGATATCAGAAAGGATTGGTGTCAGATGATCAGAATTCAACCCCAATAATTCTCGAGATCCAGCATTGCGGTATGAATCAAGGCAGTTAGAAATTGTCAGTATTCACAAAGGAGCAAGACATCCAACATCCATAGAAACCCCCAAGGTATGTTTCCTTCCGGGAAAGGTAAACCCGGAAATCTTGAGGACGAGATTTTCTTAAGAGGGGTAGGTTTGTAACACCCCGGTTTTCAGTCCCGGAGAATTCCTTTTCCAGAGCTGACACCTGTCATTTTATTTTGGTGTTCTTGGGTTTTATTTCCACTCTTGTGTTTATGTTAGAGTATTGACTTGCCTAGTTACTTGGAATTAGGGTTTAGCCCCAAAACCCTAATTGCCCTCCGTAGTATTTTAAACCCTATAAGCCACCATTACACTGCAAGACCCATTTGCCTTGCACCACAAACCACCAAATTATTTTTGGATCTCCTCCTACCCATACCTTCACCATTTCCATCCACTAATGCCTAAACCCAATCCTAGCCTTGACTAGAGCATCCAGTTAGGGTTTTTGCCAACTCTACCAAGTTGTGAAGCAAGTGTATTTTGCCATTGTCCACTGAAGCTGAAATTTTGCATGCACAAACATACATGCACCTCATGACCATCCACCAAATTTGAGCAGCATACACCCACCACAACTCCCTTCACAATTTTCCAAAGTTTGCATCCAGATAATGACATTGTGAAGGAAGTATATTTTGCATGCACCCAAATGAGCTAAAATTTGTCATGATGCTCAACCATGACAAATCACCACTACCACCTCATTTTCAGCATTTCCTACCACACCATTTGAACCCAACAACTTCCCAAAGTTTCTGTCCAGAAATGAAGCTTACAGAGGAAGTGCTAGCTACACTTGTCCATTAGCTACACAAAATTCAAATGGCAAATTACAAACACTTGGTAGCAGAAACATCTTCTAGAATCTCTAGTCGTTATCCCGTCAATCTAGGTCCCTACCTCTGCACCCCTAGAACCTTCCACCTATGCCCTACACACCAGACAAGGCAAGATCTACCAATTTTGCCCGGAGCCCCTAATGCCAGTGGTGGCCACGTGTTTGGCATGCTGCCAACACACTCTGGACGCGAGCAGTGCCACGCTCGTCGCCGTCCGCTCCCACAGCCGGCCCTCGGCGCGTCCAGCCAAGCGATTGCGCTGGCCTAATCCCCTATGCCTCCCCGGACCCCTTACCTTTCCTAGAATCCACCGGAGCTCACTATCGCATCGCCATCATCTCCTGCAGAATCCAATCGAGCTCAAGTTCGCTCGTGCCCTCGCGGCCGAGCCCCTCCCTTCGCTCTTCACAGCCTCTAGCGGCCGACATCTGCGCCCCTACGAGTCCGTGACGAGTAGCCCGCGCCGGCTTGCCCCATCGCTTGCCAGAGCTAGCTCTGGACCCCGGCCATGGTCGACGGCTTCCTTATCCCTGGCCTCGCCTCCGGCCTGTATAAGGACCCCTAGGGCTCCTCTCAAACTTGCACCATCTCACTTTCCCTCCCAGCTCCCTCCTAGCCGAAGCTCTCGCCCTCTCCCTCTCCAATTTTGCTACACGGCCACCATCGCCTACGCCTTGGCCTAGATCGGTTTGAGCACCTCCACCCTCCCATACTCCAATTCACCTCCCTAACCAGCCACCACCACCATCCAGAGGCCCCTACACGCCTCATTTCCCTCGCCGGCAGCCTGCCCTCTCCACTCCATCTCCACCCGTCTCCGTGCTCCGCCCCACCCGTGATGACCCACAAGTATAGGGGATCAATTGTAGCTCTTTTCGATAAGTAAGAGTGTCGAACCCAACGAGGAGCAGAAGGAAATGACAAGTGGTTTTTAACAAGGTAATGTCTGCAAGTGCTAGAATTGTAAGTAGCAGAGTAGTTTGATAGCAAGATAATTTGTAACGAGCAAGTAACGATAGTAGTAGCAAAAGTGCAGCAAGGTAGCCCAATCCATTTGAGGCAAAGGACAGGCCAAAACGGTCTCTTATGATAAAAAAAGTGTTCTTGAGGGTACACGGGAATTTCATCTAGTCACTTTCATCATGTTGGTTCAATTTGTGTTCGCTACTTTGATAATTTGATATGTGGGTGGACCGGTGCTTAGGTGCTGTTCTTACTTGAACAAACCTCCTACTTATGATTAACCCTCCCGCAAGCATCTACAACTACGAGAAAAGTATTAAGAATAAATTCTAACCATAGCATTAAAATTTTGGATCCAATCGGTCCCTTACGGAATAACGCATAAAATAGGGTTTAAGCTTCTATCACTCTCGCAACCCATCATCTAATTGGTACTCCACAATGCATTCCCTTAGGCCCAAATATGGTGAAGTGTCATGTAGTCAACGTTCACATGACACCACTAAGGCAATCACAACATACATACTATCAAAATATCGAACACATATCAAGTTCACATGATTACTTGCAACATGATTTCTCCTGTGACCTCAAGAAAAAAAGTAACTACTCACAAATGATAAACATGCTCATGATCAGAGGATTATTAAATAGCATTTTGGATCTGAACATATAATCTTCCACCAAATAAACCATATAGTAATCAACTACAAGATGTAATCAACACTGCTAGTCACCCACAAGCACCAATATATAGTTCCGGTAACAAGATTGAACACAAGAGATGAACTAGGGTTTGAGATGAGATGGTGTTGTTGAAGATGTTGATGGAGATTGCCCTCCCCAAGATGGGAGAGTTGTTGGTGATGATGATGACGATGATTCCCCCCTCTGGGAGGGAAGTTCCCCCGGCGGAATCGCTCCGCCGGAGGGCAAAAGTGCTCCTGCCCTAGTTCCGCCTCGAGGCGGCGACGCTCCGTCCCGAAAGTCCTCTCCTTATTTTTTCTAGGTCAAAATGACTTATATACCAGAAGATGGGCACCAGAGGTGGGCCTGGGTGAGCACAACCCACCAGGGCGCGCCTGGGCTCCCTGGCGCGCTTAGGTGGGTTGTGCCCACCTGGTGGGCCCCCTTTGGTAGTTATTTGCTCCAATAATTCTCGAATATTCCATAAAAAATCCTTGTGAAGTTTCAGCTCATTTGGAGTTGTGCAGAATAGGTAGCCTGACGTAGCATTTTCTGGTCCAGATTTCCAGCTGCCGAAGTTCTCCCTCTTTGTGTATACCTTGCATATTATGAGATAAAAGGCATTTGAATTACTCCAAAAAGCATTATTATGGATAAAACATTATAAATAACAGTAAAAACATGATGAAAAATGGACGTATCAACTCCCCCAAGCTTAGACCTCGCTTGTCCTCAAGCGAAAACCAAAATCGAAAAACATGTCCACATGCTTTGAGAGGAGGTGTCGATAAAAATAAAATACGGACATAGAAGCATCATGTTGATTATTATAACAACAATAAAATTAAACATAAGACTTTTATCATATACTTCTCATGAATAAGTAAAAGTTCATCACACAATCGAAGTATGAAGCAAAAACTCTATTAAAAACCAACAAACTATGTTCTCAATCAACTTTGCAACTATAATTCATCATCTTTCTAGGAAGGGTCACGTATCGGAGCCTTTAGGCAAGTCCACATACTCAACCAACATATAGTCTTTTATGATTGGTAACACTCACCTCGTACACATGAGCAAAACGTTTCAACTGGACACATATAAAGATAGGGGCTTATAGTTTCGCATCCCAACCTATTCACCTCAAGGGTGATGTCAACAATAATAACTCATGCTATCTATATTCAAACTGACATATGTGCCTAGATCTTTCCTCACCACATGATGCCTGCCAAAGGAGAAAAATAAAAAGGAAAAGAAGGAAAACTTTGACTCTTTGCATAAAAGTAAATACATAAAAGTAAAAGATAGGCCCTTCACAGAGGGAAGCAGAGGTTGTCATGCGCTTATTTGTTTGTATGCTCAATCCCTTAATGCAAAAGAACGTCACGTTACATTGCCCTTTGTGATAGCGACCTCTATTATGCAGTCTGTCGCTTTTATTCTTCACCATCACAAGTTCGTGCAACGCTCAATTTTCTCTTACACTAAATGATCACACACATTTAGAAGCAATTTTTATTGCCTTTTGCACCGATGACAACTTACTTGAGGGACCTTGCTCAATCCCTAGGTAGGTATGGTGGACTCTTGAAAATAAGATTTGGGTTTAAGGGGTTTTGGATGCACAAGTAGTATCTCTACTTAGTGCGGAATTTTTGGCTAGCAAAGATAGGGGGAAAGCACCACATGTTGAAGGATCTATGACAATATGACTTCTATGTGAATATAAACAAACATAAACCATTACGTTGTCTTCCTTGTCCAACGTCAACAATTTTGGCATATAATTTTTTGATGAGGGCTCACAATCACAAAAGATTTCTAGGATAGTATACTTATATGTGAATCTTCTCTTCCCTTATTAATTCTTTCATGAGTTGCATCATTGACTAATGTTATGTCTGTCAATCTCTAATAAAATTTTCTACTTATACTTTTCCTTATGTGGTGTCATCACCTACCATAGGATTAGCATATGATCTTTTCTTCACTTATTTATTTCCTTTCTTTTATTCTTTATTATTTCTTTTTCTTTTATTTTCAACATGAAAGTGGAGAAAACATAAACTCAAACTAAACTTTATTATATAACTTGCACACGATTACAAGGATAGAACACTAAGCAAACTCTCAAAGAAGAAAGGATCGAACTAAACTTTTATTCACCTAAAACAAAAGATCGAACTAAAATAAATAAAGGCAAAAAGATAGTGGGATGATACGATACCGGGGCACCTCCCCCAAGCTTGGCGGAAGCCAAGGGGAGTGCCCATACCTGATACTCAATTCTTCTTTGGTGGTGGAGAAGATGATGTTGGTGATGACAATTGTGCCTTCAACTTTTTCATATTATAGTTCAGGAGAGCGATTTCCTCCTTTAAATCATCTACTTCCAACTCCAGCTTCAAGATCTTGTCACATGAATCCCCTTTGCTTTTCTACCTAAATTGAAAAGGAATAGATTGGTTTTTAGACCGGTTAGCTCTCTTGGAAAGACTTGACTTCTTGAATTCCACATGCATATCCCCAGGTTGAGGTAGAGGGATATCCTCCTCCTCCGAGCTTGAATCATCGATCTTCATCAAGTGAGCATCCTCTTCGTCATCTGTAGTTCGACCATAAGGGGATAGGTCCCCATAGGTCTTTGGGTCAGCAATGAGATGTGAGACATAGCTCTCTCCGTCGGAGTTTTGGGACGAAATATTTCTAGAACATCGCAGAAAACAACGAGAAAGGAGAACAGAGGATTTTCTCCATGATATGGTGATCAATAGGTTCAGGAAGTATATATAGGACGCTTCTTGGAAATTTCTTTATTTCCATTTTTTTAAATATTCCAAAACTGATAAAAATATTTTTGCGGATTTTTCGGAGTCCGTTTACTTATCATATCACGTACCTCCTTATTTTCATGATTCTGGAGTGTTCTGGAAGGACTCTTTTATGTGTTCTTTCGGTGTCAAAGTTTGGATAACATTACTTTCAACATTAATGGGCGTACCTGAGATATAATGTTTTATTCGTTGCCCATTGACAACCTTCGGGTTACTACTTTCAGAGTTATTTATTTTGATGGCTCTAGACCGGTAAACCTCCTCGATAACATAGGGGCCTTCCCATTTTGAGAGGAGTTTTCCTGCAAAGAATCTGAAACGAGAGTTGTACAAAAGAACATATTCTCCTACTTTAAACTCACGCATTTGGATTCTTTTGTCATGCTATCTTTTTACTTTTTCTTTGAATAATTTTGCATTTTCATAAGCTTGGGTTCTCCATTCATCTAAAGAGTTGATATCAAATAACCTCTTTGCACCAGCAAGTTTGAAATCATAATTGAGCTCTTTGTCGGCCGAATATGCTTTATATTCTAACTCAAGAGGAAAATGACAAGCTTTTCCATAAACCATTTTATATGGAGACATACCCATAGGATTTTTATATGCTGTTCTATAAGCCCAAAGTGCATCATCTAATTTCTTAGACCAATTCTTCCTGGACCTATTGACAGTCTTTTGCAAAATTAATTTTATTTCTCTATTGCTAAGTTCAACTTGCCCACTTGACTGAGGATGATAAGGTGACGCAATTCTATGGTTAACATCATACTTGGCAAGCATTTTACGGAAAGCACCATGAATAAAGTGTGAACCACCTTCAATCATTAAATATCTAGGGACTCCAAACCTTGGGAAAATAACTTCCTTAAGCATTTTAATAGAGGTGTTGTGATCAACACTACTGGTTGGAATAGCTTCTACCAACAACAACCAAAATATGTGTATACTCATTAGAGGAAGGAAAAGGTCCCATATAATCAAATCCCCAAACATCAAATGGTTCAACAGCAAGTGAGTAATTCATAGGCATTTCTTGACGCATACCGATATTACCTATTCTTTGGCATTCATCACAAGATAAGACGAACTTACGTGCATCCTTGAAGAGAGTAGGCCAATAAAATCCAGATTGCAATACCTTGTGGGCAGTTCTATCTCCAGCATGATGTCCTCCATAAGCTTCGGAGTGACATTTCCGTATGATTTGTCCCTGTTCATGCTTAGGTACACAACGTCTAATAATACCATCTACTCCTTCTTTATAAAGATGTGGGCCATCCCAAAAGTAATGTCTTAAATCATAGAAGAATTTTTTTCTTTTGTTGGTATGTAAAGCTAGGTGGTAAATATTTAGCAATAATGTAATTAGCATAATCAACATACCAAGGAGTATTATGAGCAACATTTATTGTAGCTAACTACTCATCAGGAAAACTATCATCAATAGGTAGTGGGTCATCAGACAAATTTTCAAGCGTAGACAAATTATCAGTTACTGGGTTCTCATCTCCTTTTCTATCAATGATATATAAATCAAATTCTTGTAACAATAGAACCCATCGAATGAGTCTAGGTTTAGTATCTTTCTTTTCCATAAGATAATTTAATAGCAGCATGGTCTATGTCAACAATATAAGGTCTAAATTTATCACAAGCAAACACAACTGCTAAGAATTCTTTTTCAGTAGTAGCATAATTTGTTTAAGCATTGTCTAGAGTTTTACTAGCATAATGAATAACATTCAGTTTCTTATCAACTCTTTGTCCTAGAACAACACCAACAACATAATCACTAGCATCACACATAATTTAAAAGGCAAGTTCCAATCAGATGGTTGAACAATAGGTGCAGAAATTAAGGCTTTCTTAAGTGTTTCAAAGGCTTCTGAACAATCATCATGAAAAACAAAAGGGATATCCTTTTGCAAAACATTCGCAAGAGGCCTAGAAATTTTAGAAAATTCTTTGATAAATCTCCTATAGAAACTAGCATGACCTAAGAAACTACGAATACCTTTTATATCTTTAGGACATGGCATTTTCTCAATTGCATCAAATTTAGCTTGGTCCACTTCAATACCTCTTTCAGAAATTTTATGACCCAAGACAATGCCTTCATTAACCATAAAGTGTCACTTCTCCCAATTCAAGACAAGATTTGTTTGTTCACATCTCTGCAAAACTCGATCTAGATTGCTTAAACAATCATCAAAAGACTTCCCATAAATAGAGAAATCATCCATGAAAACCTCAACAATATTTTCACAAAAGTCAGAGAATATAGCAGTCATACATCTTTGAAAGGTAGGAAGTGCATTACATAAACCGAAGGGCATACGTCTATAAGCATAGGTTCCAAAGGGACAAGTAAAAGTGGTCTTTTCTTGATCAGGTTGAGAAACATGTATTTGTGAAAAACCAGAATATCCATCAAGGAAGCAAAAGTTTGTGTGCTTAGATAATCTTTCAAGCATTTGATCAATAAAAGGCAGAGGGTAATGATCTTTTCTAGTTGCTTTGTTTAATTTTCTAAAATTAATTACCATTCTATAGCCTGTAACAATTCTTTATGGAACAAGTTCATTCTTATCATTAGGAACAACAATTATACCTCCTTTCTTAGGGACACAATGAACATGACTTACCATCTACTATCAGCTATAGGATAGATTATACCTGCTTCCAGAAGCTTTAAGATTTCCGTTCTTACCACTTCCTTCATCTTCGGATTTAACCGACGTTGGTGATCAACAACGGGTTTAGCATCAGGTTCCATATTAATTTTGTGCTGACATAAAGTGGGACTAATGCCCTTTAAATCATCAAGAGTATATCCAATAGCAGCTTGATGCTTCCTTAGAACTTTCAATAATCTTTCTTCTTCATGTTCTGAAAGGTTAGCACTGATAATAACATGATATATCTTGTTTTCATCAAGATATGCATATTTCAAAGCATCTGGCAATTGTTTTAATTCAAACACAGGATCACCTTTAGGTGGAGGAGGACCTCCTAGAGTTTCAATAGGCAAGTTGTGTTTAAGCAGAGGACGTTGTTCAAAGAAAATCTTATCTATTTCTTTTCTTTCATGCATATGAAAATCATTTTCATGGTGTTGTAAGTATTGTTCTAAAGGATCAGTAGGTGGTACAACAATAGAAGCAAGACCAATTAATTCATCCTTACTAGGCAATTCTTTTTCATGAAGCTTTCTACTAAACTCGGAAAAATTAAACTCATGAGACTCATCACCAAAACTAACACCGACAGTTTGTTTCTCACAATCTATCTTAGCATTAACGGTGTTCAAGAAAGGTCTACCAAAGATAATGGGATAAAAGTAATCTTGTGGGGAACCAAGAACAAGAAAATCAGTAGGGTATTTTATTTTCCCACACAAGACTTCAACATCTCTGACAATCCCAATTGGTGATATAATGTCTCTATTAGCAAGTTTAATAGTAACATCTATGTCTTCTATCTCCGCGGGTGCTATGTCTTTCATAATTTCTTGATATAAAGTGTAAGGAATAGCACTCACACTAGCACCTATGTCACATAAACCAGGATAACAGTGATCTCTTATTTTAACTGAGATGACGAGCATGCCAACAACAGGTCTATGTTTATCCTTTTTATCAGGTTTGGCAATTCTAGAGCTTCTTCATAGAAGTAAATAACATGCCCATCCATATCTTCTTCCAAGAGATCTTTAACCATAGCAATACTAGGTTCAACTTTAATTCGTTCACTAGGTTTAGGTGTTCTAATATAGCTTTTGTTAACCACAGTTGAAACTTTAGCATGTTCCTTTATCCTAACAGGGAAAGGTGGTTTCTCAATACAAGCAGAAGGAATAATTGGATCAACATTATAAAGTATAGTCTCTTCTTTAACTGGTACCAGTTCTTTGATTTATTCTTTAATAGGTGGGTGATATTTAAACCACTTTTCTTTAGGGAGTTCAACATGAGTAGCAAATGATTCACAAAAGGAGGCTACTATCTCAGAGTCAAGTCCTTATTTAGTGCTGAACTTTTGAAAAGCATTGGTATCCATAAAAGATTTAAAACAATCATATTTAAATTTAATACCTGACTCTTTACCTTCGTCAAGTTCCCAATCTTCAGAGTTGCATTTAATTCTTTCCAAAAGACACCACCGGAATTCAATAGTCTTCTTTATAAAAGAACCAGCACAAGAAGTATCAAGCATGGTTTGATCATTACGAGAAAGCCGAGCATAAAAATTCTGGATAATAATTTCTCTTGAGAGCTCAAGATTGGGGCATGAATATAACATTAACTTAAGCCTCCCCCAAGCTAGAGCGACACTTTCTCCTTTACGAGGCCAAAAATTATATATATAATTCCAATCACGATGAACTAGATGCATAGGATAATTTTTTTGGTGGAACTCCAATTTCAAATGATTCCAATTCCAAGATCCAATATCATCGCATAGCCTATACCATGCCAATGCTTTTCCCTTCAAAGATAAAGGGAAAACCTTTTTCATAACTTCATCCCTGGGTAAACCTGCAAGCTTGAACAATCCACAAATTTCTTCTACATATATCAAGTGCATATCAAGATGTTCGGCTCCATCTCCTCCATAAGGATTAGCTCGCAGTTGTTCTATCATACCCGAAGGAATTTCATATTCAATATTTTCAGTAGGTGAAGTAGGTTGAGTGGTAGCTAATTGTGGTTCCGATTGAGGTGAAGATACCCTGAACAAACACCTTAAAGGATTGTTTTCCATAGTAACGAGTGACAATAAATTTCAGCACACTATATAAATATTTCCTTACCAAAAGCGCTTCACTCCCGGGCAATGGCGCCAGAAAATAGCCTTGATGACCCACAAGCATAGGGGATCAATTGTAGCTCTTTTCGATATGTAAGAGTGTCGAACCCAATGAGGAGCAGAAGGAAATGACAAGTGGTTTTCAACAAGGTAATGTCTGCAAGTGCTGAAATTGTAAGTAGCAGAGTAGTTTGATAACAAGATAATTTGTAACGAGCAAGTAACGATAGTAGTAGCAAAAGTGCAGCAAGGTAGCCCAATCCTTTTGAGGCAAAGGACAAGCCAAAATGGTCTCTTATGATAAGCAAAGTGTTCTTGAGGGTACACGGGAATTTCATCTAGTCACTTTCATCATGTTGGTTCGATTTGTGTTCGCTAGTTTGATCATTTGATATGTGGCTGGACTGGTGCTTAGGTGCTGTTCTTACTTGAACAAACCTCCTAGTTATGATTAACCCTCCCGCAATCATCCACAACTACGAGAGAAGTATTAAGAATAAATTCTAACCATAGCATTAAACTTTTGGATCCAATCGGTCCCTTACGGAATAACGCATAAACTGGGGTTTAAGCTTCTGTCACTCTCGTAACCCATCATCTAATTTCTACTGCACAATGTGTTCCGTTAGGCCCAAATATGGTGTGAAGTGTCATGTAGTTGACGTTCACATGACACCACTAAGGGAATCACAACATACATACTATCAAAATATCGAACACATATTAAGTTCACATGATTAGTTGCAACATGATTTCTCCCGTGAGCTCAAGAACAAAAGTAACTACTCACAAATGATCAACATGCTCATGATCAAAGGAGTATTAAATAGCATATTGGATCTGAACATATAATCTTCCACCAAATAAACCATATAGTAATCAACTACAAGATGTAATCAACACTACTAGTTACCCACAAGCACCAATATATAGTTCCGGTAATAAGATTGAACACAAGAGATGAACTAGGGTTTGAGATGAGATGGTGTTGTTGAAGATGTTGACGGAGATTGCCCTCCCCAAGATGGGAGAGTTATTGGTGATGATGACGATGATGATTTCCCCCTCCAGGAGGGAAGTTCCCCCGGCGGAATCGCTCCGCCGGAGGGCAAAAGTGCTCCTGCCCAAGTTTCGCCTCGAGGCGGCGGCGCTCCGTCCCAAAAGTCCTCTCCTTATTTTTTTTCTAGGTCAAAATGACTTATATACCAGAAGATGGGCACCGGAGGTGGGCCTGGGTGAGCACAACCCACCAGGGCGCGCCTGGGCTCCCTGGCGCGCCCAGGTGGGTTGTGCCCACCTGGTGGGCACCCTCTGGTAGTTATTTGCTCCAATAATCCTCAAATATTCCATAAAAAATCCTCGTGAAGTTTCAACTCATTTGGAGTTGTGTAGAATAGGTAGCCTGACGTAGCTTTTTCAGGTCCAAATTTCCAGCTGCCGGAATTCTCCCTCTTTGTGTATACCTTGCATATTATGAGATAAAAGGCATTAGAATTACTCCAAAAAGCATTATTATGGATAAAAACATTATAAATAACAGTAAGAAAACATGATGCAAAATGGACGTATCAACGCACCGCCCGGCCTACACAGAGCACCCCCGCCCTCGCCACGGGTATGTGCGGGCTCGTCATCAACCGGCGCCCCCATTCCGTGTGTCGGGTTATCAAGACCATGCATTTCTTCAATAGGTGGTAAATTCTTAACATCTTCAGCTTTAATACCTTTTTATTTCATAGATTTCTTTGCCTCTTGCATATCTTCAGGACTGAGAGATAGAATGCCCCTTTTCTTCGGAGTTGGCTTAGGAGTTGGTTCAGGAAGTGTCCAATCATTATGATTACTCAATATATTATTCAATAGCAATTCAGCTTGCTCAATAGTTCTTCCCCTGAAAACACAACCAGCACAACTATCCAGGTGCTCTCTGGAAGCATCGGTTAGTCCATTATAAAAGATATCAAGTATTTCATTTTCTTGAGAGGATGATCAGGCAGAGCATTAAGTAATTGGAGAAGCCTCACCCAAGCTTGTGGGAGACTTTCTTCTTGAATTTGCACAAAATTAAATATTTCCTTTAAAGCAGCTTGTTTCTTATGAGCGGGGAAATGTTTTGCAAAGAAGTAGTAAACCATATCCTGGGGACTATACACACAACCAGGAGCAAGAGAATTAAACCACATCTTAGCATCACCCTTTAATGAGAAAGGAAACAACTTAAGAATATAGTAATAGCGATTTTTTCCTCATGAGCAAATAGGGTGGATATATCATTCAATTTAGTAAGATGCGCCACAACAGTTTCAGATTCATAACCATAGAAAGGATCAAATTCAACCAAAGTAATTAACTCAGGATCGACGGAGAATTCATAATCCTTATCAGTAATAAAGATAGGTGAAGTAGCAAAATTGGGATCATATTTCATTCTAGCATTCAAGGATTTTTCTTCCAGCTTAGTTAACAGTGTCTTAAGATCCTCCCTATCATTGCAAGCAAAGAAGTCTCTAGCAGTTTCTTCATCCATAACATAACCCTCAGGTACAACAGGAAATTCATATATAGGGGGAGAATCATAATTTTCAGTTTCAATAAAATCATCAGTTTCAGTAATTTCATTCTCTCTAACCCTAGCAAGTTGTTCATCAAGAAATTCACCTAGTGGCACAGTATTATCAATCAGAAAAGTAGTTTCATCATAAGCAGCATGCATAGCAGAAGTGGCATCATCAATAACATGCAACATATTGGAATCAATCGCAGGTGTAGGTGTCGCAAGTTTACTCAAAATAGAAGGAGAATCATGTGCAGAGCTAGATGGCAGTTCCTTACCTCCCCTCGTAGTTGAGGAAAATATCTTGGTTCTTTGATCTTTCAAATTCCTCATAGTGATCAACAGATATAAATCCTGAGTGACTCAGAGAATAGAGCTATGCTCCCTGGCAACAGCGCCAGAAAAAGGTCTTGATAACCCACAAGTATGGGGGATCGCAACAGTTTTTGAGGGTCGAGCATTCAACCCAAATTTATTGATTCGACACAAGGGGAGCCAAAGAATATTCTCAAGTATTAGCAGCTGAGTTGTCAATTCAACCACACCTGAAAGACTTAATATATACAGCAAAGTATTTAGTAGCAAAGTAATATGGAAGTAACGATAGCAGTGGCAAAAGTAACAGTAGCAGTATTGTAGCAATCGTAACAGTGGCAACGGAAAAATAACTTAACAAAGGTCAATATGAAATGAGCTCGTAGGCAATGGATCAATGATGGATAATTATGTCAGATGGCATTCATCATGCAACGGTTATAACATAGGGTGACACAGAACTAGCTCCAATTCATCAATATAATGTAGGCATGTCACTGGTACGCGTCGGTGCTATACAAAAGGTTTTAAACCCCTTTCTGCGACGGCATTTGGAACCATCACCTAGTGAGTGTGGGCGATAGGGGGGTCCTTCCAACACGACCCAGAAACCATCGGGGATATGGCCCTCCTGGCACACACGCTCGGCAAAATGAGTTCGTGTGCGACCGGCGAGCGCTCAAATACGGAAATACGTAAAGTAGAGCTAAAAATACAATTATACAAGCGAAATTGTTTCCGGTCGCAAGTACATCCCACACAGTCTGTTCCCGCTAAACACTTCCGTTCGTATGTACATCCCACATAGTCGCTCCAAGGAAAACGTTTCCGTTCATAGGTACATCACACACAATGTTCCCGTTAAATCGTTTGTGATAGCGTTGCCATTGCACACGATATTAATAATTTTATCGTTTGCGTCATCGAATGCATCATACACGGTCCGTAGAAGAAACTGTGTGGCAAAGGTTGTCCATCACACACAGTTTTTATGTCGTAAACATTTGCGCAAGGTGGTCTAATGCAAACAGTTTTCAAGAGGATGTCTTGTGTGAAGTGTAGATTGATCACACACGTAGTGGATCCTAGAAATGTTTCTGATCTCCACGTCTATCGCAGACGTTTCGCTTTCGCAAACCGTGTGCAGTGTAATCCCTAATTAATCCCTAATTTAAAATCACATGTTTTGAATCTGAAAGTAGGCAATCACTTATTTCATATCCAACCATGTTTATTACAAATATAGGTTCAACCACGAATGCATAATTCGATGCACAGGTACATATACTGAAGAACTACAGAAGCACCAAGTAAAGAATGATGAACCACAGGTGTACTAATGACTGTAAAGAGAGAGGCAAAAGACATTCTGGTTGTAGGAGAAGGTGGAGCAGAATGCACATATTGTGCCCTCCTCCATGCGTAATGCGCGCACGACTCTAGGCCAACCCCTTGTGATGGCTGCCCGTCCATCCTTCACTGTCTTCATTACGACTTCTCGATGCTCATTGTAGTCTGGATGAAATACTTTAACCTTCATTGCGTGTCCACCAATCATGTACTTTGCGAGGTAATCTTGAGTGAACTGCTTCGGGAACCACTGGGAACGAAAAAGATTCAGACATTGTTGTCTAACAACTCATTATGGGCAGTAAAAAGAGAAGGCTGCAAAGTTTGTAGTTACCATCCTACAGCTCACTGTTGTGTTGGATAGAGCAAAAACAAATAATTTGCTGGCCACAATTCGTATCTTTTTGCTAATAATCCTTATCAGTTTCCTCACTTGACGCTTGTTCATCAATATCTCATTGCCCCATACGCAAAAAGGGTCGATGCATGGATCCTTGCCAAGGGCATATGTACCTACAAGCAACAAGTCAATATTAGAAGCTAACTAGTGTCCAGACCTAGATCTATATGCACTACATTATGGAACGACGGGGGGAGTACAAGCCAAGGGATGAAGCTAACCTCGGCGTAAAATGGTGGCCACTCCCGTTGTTGTCCTGCATAAGTGGTGGAAAGGCATGATAAGTACATCAATCTTAACATCAAACAGATATAGAAAAAGTAAACAACATCATCTCCAAATGATAGCTTGAATGTGTTGGTTTCAGCATGTGTTAAAGCAGATATAAAATGGAAGATAATGTTACCGACAGCAGGCTTAACAGCCATCAAATATTGCAATTCAAACTGGTATTGTTGAAAATGAATAGAACGTAGGTAATGCTTAAACATCACACTGGATAAATGTGTAAAACTAAAATAAAGGGCATGCGTTAACTACACCAGGAATAACTGGAACCAAATATAGCTGTTCAAACTGGTATTGATGTAGTCGAGCGGCACAGTTCCGACTTGCACATAATGAACAACACAATTGTGAATGACTGAAATAGACAAGGCATAAATGACCAGTATAACAACCAAATATAGCCAATGCAGACTAAGGCATAGCCTAGTGGTGTGAAGGGGCTGATGCCTTCCCACCCACCCAGGTTCAAGGCACGGTACTTGCAATTTGGGTTTGTTGCTCCAATTATACTGTAGGGGGTTCCCTTACGGTCTTTTTGTCAAAAAAACCAAATATAGCCATTGAAAACTGGACAGAGTCTCACTGCAACCAACCTAACAAGCAAATACAGATAAACATGGCGTATGCTTGAAAACTGGACAAATGCTCACTGCAACCAACCTAACAAGCAGATAAAGATAAACAAGGCATCTGCTTGATAACTGGACAAATGCTAAAAAAGCAACCTAACAACAAAATACAGATACACAATGCATCTGCTTGATAACTGAAAAAATGCTAAAAAAACAACCTAACAACCAAATACAGATAAAAAGGCATCTGCTTGATAACTGGACAAATACTCACTACAACCAAACTAAGAACCAAATACAGATAAACAAGGCATGTGCTCGATAACTGAAAAAATGCTCACTCCAACCAATCTAACAACCAAATACAGATAAACAAGGCATCTACTCATTATAAACAACCAAATATAGCCATTCATGAAACTGAAGTGAACAATTCATACTTAAACATCACATAGACCTATTGAAAAATACATTTTTGCATAACTGAAATAATTAAACATGACATAGTTAAAGCACCACACGACAAATGTTACTTCAACAAAGGGTACGGGTTGGTGATAACCCACTAGTATAGGGGATCGCAACAGTTTTCAAGGGTAGAGTATTCAACCCAAATTTATTGATTCGACACAATGGGAGCCAAAGAATATTCTCAAGTATTAGCAGCTGAGTTGTCAATTCAACCACACCTGGAAAACTTAATATTTGCAGCAAAGTATTTAGTAGCAAAGTAATATGGAAGTAATGGTAACGGTGGCAAAAGTAACAGTATTGGTTTTGTAGTAATTGTAACAGTAGCAATGGAAAAGTA